>NC_069500.1:1117061574-1117361574 GCF_027579735.1 Bombina bombina
TGGTGGGTCCTCACTGGCACGAATCCTGTGCCTATTTGAACTGCTCACTAACGATCTGTCACTGCCCAAGTATAGGTGTCATTCTGTGTGCTCCTGGGTGTGACAGATCGTTCTATGGACTGATTTACTGCTGCTGATTCCTGCCTGCATACTGACTACTCTACCTGGTTAACCCCTAAATTGCTGGACTGATTTACTGCTGCTGATTCCTGCCTGCTTACTGACTACTCTAGCTGGTTAACCCCTAAATTGCTAGACTGATTTACTGCTGCTGATTCCTGCCTGCTTACTGACTACTATACCTGGTTTACCCCTAAATTGCGGACTGATTTACTGTTGCTGATTCCTGCCTGCCTACTGACAACTCTACCTGGTTAACCCCTAAATTGCTGGACTTTTATACTGTTGCTGATTCCTGCCTGCCTACTGACAACTCTACCTGGTTAACCCCTAAACTGCTGGTCTGTCTCTTCGTTGCCGAACCCTGCCTGCCTGACTATTCTAGTGGTGTGCCCTTGGACTGCTTTGCTGTTGCCGCTGGGGACTGTCCTGCCTGTGGTGAGTGCCGCTCTCCTCATCTTACTACTTTCTTGCTCTGGGAGATTCCCTATCATTCCAGCTCGACGCCGGGATATCAAGACTACTGGCCGAGTTCGGTCTGATAGAGGAGTATCCCACGAGCATTACATTATACTTGGGCCATGCAGCCAGATGAGGTGGCACGAGCTGTTTATCTTCAAGGACAGATGTTGGGAACCCATACCACGCAGCTACAGAATATGGATTCTAAGCTAGAGGCTATTACCGCTCAACTCGCCTTACTAGTTGCCCCGAGGGATGCCACTCCTGTTGCTACACCACCAGCCCCTACTCCCAGTGCTGTGACTTCTTCCTTCACTCCTGGAAGTACACCCCGGATACCCTTGCCTGACAAGTATGATGTACTACTGACTGCAGGGGCTTTCTGAACCAATGCCGGTTGCACTTCAGCAATGATCATCACACCTTCCAGTCTCATCAGTCAAGGGTCACCTTTATCATTTCTTTGTTAAAAGACAAAGCTCTAGCCTGGGTCTCTCCCCTTTTGGAACAGAATGCTACACTCCTGCAAGATGCTGATGAGTTCATTACTGCCTTGTCTTCTGTGTTTGGGACTTCTGGCCGTACCTTTGATGTGGAATATCTCCGCCAAGGCAGTAAAACAGTGGCACAATTTGCCATTGAGCTCCACACCTTGGCACTAGAAACCACTTGGGATAGCAGTGCTCTTAAGTCAGTCTTCAGGAGGGGTCTCCATGAACGCATCAAAGATGAACTCACTTATAGTGATATTCCCTCTTCTTTGGATGATTCTATTGCACTTTGTATCAATCTGGACTCTCGCTTTCAGGAAAGACTAGCCGAGAGAGACAGAGCTAGGAGGGGTCTTCCCTCACGACCTCCTGTTCGCCAGGTTACAACAGCAGCCACTACCCCTTTAGCTACTCCAGCTACCGCAGTAGAGGAACCCATGGATCTCTCCTCCTTCAGAGTCTGAAAGACAGAGAAGGAGACTGAGACTATGCTTTTATTGTGGATCCAACACCCACCAACTGAAGGACTGTGACATTCGACCAGGAAAAGGCAATGCTTAGAGGATAACACTGGGGTACCTCTAAGCATGGTCTCAACAAAATCCCCTCACTCCTCTCGAATCCTGGTACCTGTTACCCTTACCTTCCTCCAAAATACAGTCCACACTCAAGCCTTCATTGATTCAGGGGCAGCTGGAAACTTCCTGGATCATCGTTTTATGATGCAAGCCGGTTTACCTTTTCTGCAGAAAAGACACTGTCTCAAAATAACCACCCTGGATGGCACCCCCCTTGGTTCAGGCATGATCCATTTTGAGTCAGCACCCCTGACCCTGACTGTGGGAGTCCTTCACTATGAACAGCTGCAGTTTGAGGTCATTCATTCCCCAGCACAGCCTGTCATTCTTGGTCTCCTTGGCTTCGGGTACACAATCCACAGTACAACTGGGCTGAGGGACAACTGGCCTCCTGGGGTACCTCCTGTTTCCACTCCTGCCTTGCTAAAGCAATTCCTCTGCCCGTATTCCCATAGCCAGTATACTGACTCCTTCAAACCTTCCTTCAGTATACACTGACTTTGTGGATTTGTTCGAGAAAAAAGCAGCTGATGTGCTGCCACCCCACCATCCTTATGACTGCAAGTTTGACCTCTTTCCCGGAGCCGCACTTCCTAAAGGGAGGACTTATCCACTATCCAAGGCTGAAACCAAATCCATGGAGGAGTAAATCCAAGAGAACCTAGCCAAAGGGTTCATTCGTCCTTAATCCTCTCCTGCTGGGGCTGGCTTCTCTTTTGTCAGTAAGAAGGATGGCGGGCTCAGACCCTGCATTAACTATAGGGCCTTGAACAACATAACCATCAAGAATCGCTATCCCATACCTTTGATCACTGAACTGTATGACTCACTCCAGCATGCTCGCTTTTTCACCAAATTGGACTTACATGGGGCATACAATCTAATTCGCATCTTTCCAGGCCACAAATGGAAAACCGCCTTTAACACAAGATCTGGGCATTACAAATACCTTGTAATGCCCTTTGGGCTGTGTAACGCCCCTGCTGTCTTCCAGGCATTTGTCGACAATGTCTTCCGTGATCTCCTCAACCACACGGTCATCATTATTCTGGATGATATCCTTGTTTTCTTTTCCACTGTAAGAGAAGAACATCATAGGCACATGAGACAAGTGCTTCTTCACCTCAGAGAGAATTCTTTGGTAGCCAAATTAGAAAAGTGTGAGTTTAATCAGGAGCAAATCCAATTCCTTGGTTATGTCATCTCGAAGGAGGGCTTTGCCATGGATCCTGTTAAACTCACCGCAGTACTAGAATGGCCTCAACCTACCTCCCTAAAGGGATTGCAGAGATTCTTGGGATTCTCCAATTACTACCGCAAATTTATAAAGAACTTTTCCCAAACTGTGGCTCCTCTCACTGAATTGACAAAGTGGAAAAAGGACTGTAAGCATTGGCCTCCTGAGGCCGTAAATGCCTTCTCTTGTCTGGAAAAGGCTTTTTTGTTCAGCTCCTATCCTTCACCATCCTGATCCTAACCTACAGTTCACTTTAGAGGTTGATGCCTCTGAGATAGGAGCTGGAGCTGTTTTCACCCAGAGGGACCCTTTGATTTCCAAGTCACACCCTGTAGCATTTTTTTCTAAACGCTTTACTCCTGCTGAGAGGAACTACGATGTGGGTAACAGTGAACTCTTAGCCATTAAGATGGCCTTGACAGAATTGCGTCACTGTTTAGAGGGCACGCCAATCCATTCAGATTCTCACCGATCACAAAAATCTGACTTACCTAGAGACTGCCCATCGAATCCCCGACAGGCCAGGTGGGCCTTGTTCATTTCCCATTTTAATTTGTGGTCTCTTATTTTCCCGGGACCAAGTAGGCGGACGCCCTTTCCCGTCAGTTCCCTCACTCAAGTGATTCCTCAGAAGCTCCTATCGAACACATCATACCCCCTCCTGTGTGGTTGCTCAACTCAACACCACCCTTCTGCAACAATTGCAACGTGCTCAGTCTAGTAAACCTCCTGGTGCCGCCATGGCCTCCGATATCCTCTTTGTTCCTCGGAATCTACGTATCCCTGTGCTAGCCTGGGCTCATGATAGCAAACTTTCAGGACATCCTGGTTCAACTAAGATTTTCAAGCATCTTTCCCAGCATGTATGGTGGCCTACCATGAAGTCTGATGCTCAGGATTATGTGAAAGCCTGCACGGTTTGTTCGGCCAACAAGACTCCCCGATCCTTACCTCCTGGCTTGCTCCAACCATTGTTCATTCCCAAACGACCCTGGACACACATAACTATGGACTTTATTGTACACCTTCCTTCTTCCAACCACCATACAGTAATCTAGGTGGTGGTAGACCACTTTTCCAGACTGGCTCACTTCGTACAACTAACCAAACTACCTTCTGCTCAAGAATTATCATCTCTTTTTCTCTTGCATGTGGTACGACTTCATGGCATTCCTGTGAACATTGTTTCTGACAGAGGCCCACAGTTTATCTCTGCCTTTTGGAGAGCCTTTTGTAAATCAACTGGCTTCCATCCACAGACCAATGGACTAACAGAGAGAGCAAACCAGGATCTTGAAGCCTACCTTAGAGCCTTTGTCAACACTAGCCATACCAACTGGTGTGAGTTGCTACCCCTAGCCGAGCTGGCAAGAAACACTCATTGGCACTCTTCTCTTCGATGTTCTCCATTTCAAGCCGCAGCTGGGTATCAACCTCGTGTGTTTCCTCTTTCAACTCAGTCCACTGGTGTTCCTGCTGCAGACCGACACGTCACTGGACTCACCACTCATTGGCAACGAATTCGCTCTCAGCTACGTTCTGCTGTCTCTAGATACAAGAAGTTTGCTGATCGTCACAGGTCTTCTGTACGTACCATTACGTGTTTGGATATCTACCCGACACATGCGTCTACATCAACCCTGTCACAAATTGGGGCCCAGATATATCGGTTCTTACAAGGTCCTGAAAAGACTGTCTCCTGTTGCCTACAGAGTAGCCTTACCAAAAACCCTACGTATACATCCGGTCTTCCACATCTCCCTGCTTAAACCTTACATCAAGAATAGATATACCCGGTTCCGAGCTCCACCTCCTCCACTCCTGATACATGGGGACCCCGAATATGAGGTAGCTAAGATCCTGGACTCCAGATACAGGTGCAGACAATTGCAATACCTGGTACATTGGAAGGGTTACTCCCTGGCGGATCGTTCCTTGGTTCCTGCCGTGATGTGCATGCTCCGTCTCTGGTCTCCAAGTTCCATGCTGCTCATTCTTTGAAGCCAGCTCCGGTTCCCAGAGGGAACCCTTGTGGAGGGGGCTATGTCACGCCGTACCGCTCTAGCCGTTGGTAGGGGCACGGCGCCTCCTTCCTGCTCGTTGCCAGGGGCAGTGTCGGCTCAGGATGTGTGCAGCGCTGACGTCATCACCACATGCTCCTGATGCTGGTGGGTCCTCACTGGCGCGAATCCTGCGCCTATTTGAACTGCTCACTAACGATCTGTCACTGGGTGTCAGATAGGTGTCATTCTATGGACTGATTTACTGCTGCTGATTCCTGCCTGCTTACTGACTACTCTACCTGGTTAACCCCTAAATTGCTGGACTGATTTACTGCTGCTGATCCTGCCTGCTTACTGACTACTCTACCTGGTTAACACCTAAATTGCTGGACTGATTTACTGCTGCTAATTCCTGCCTGCTTACTGACTACTCTACCTGATTAACCTCTAAATTGCTGTACTGATTTACTGCTGCTGATTCCTGCCTGCTTACTGACTGCTCTACCTGGTTAACCCCTAAATTGCTGGACTGTTATACTGTTGCTGATTCCTGCCTGCCTACTGACAACTCTACCTGGTTAACCCCTACATTGCTGGACTGTTATACTGTTGCTGATTCCTGCCTGCCTACTGACAACTTTACCTGGTTAACCCCTAAATTGCTGGTCTGTCTCTTCATTGCCGAACCCTGCATGCCTGATCATTCTAGTGGTGTGCCCTTGGACTGCTTTGCTGTTGCCGCTGGGGACTGTCCTGCCTGTGGTGAGTGCCGCTCTCCTCATCTTACTACTTTCTTCCTCTGGGATATTCCCTATCATTCCGGCTCGACGCCGGGATAACAAGACTACTGGCTGAGTTCGTTCTGATAGAGGAGTATCCCACGAGCATTACAGTGGGTTGGCCACTGCTCGATCTTCCTTAGTAGTGCTGGCTCCGGGAAGGGGGTGTCCCCTTCCCTATGGGCGGCCTCACCACTTCTAGTGGGGTTGTAGTACAGGGCATCTTGCAAGCCAGTTATTTGTATTTGCACTTAAGTTATTTGGTTAATTCATTGTTAATAAAGTTAACCCTCCTCCTCTGCTTGGTCTGCTTGTTTATTTTGTTATATAAAAGTTTGTACTGCTCAGTAAAAAAATTATACCCTTTGGTGAAAGTAAACATCTTACTACAGTACATAGGCTTAATATGTCTAGTTTAAAGTAAAAAAATATATATTTAAATTAAAAAAATAAAGTAAACATTCTTAAAGGGACAGTACACTGTAAGATTGTTTTCCAATTAATGTATTTTCAATTACTTGTATAGAGTATAAAATGTTTGAGAATTTGCATTTTCAGGTTTATTTATGTATATGAATTAGCTGGTTTTGTGCTTTTAAACCACAGCCTATTACAATGGGTTGAGCTTCAAGCTAATATCAGATCTCATTATGTTATCACTTTTATTCACACAGACTTGCTTCCTTATCTTATATCTGTTTGTAAAGCAAAGCTATACTTAGAAAGAACAATGGGAAATTAACATTTTATCACGTAAACTATCCTGCAACCCACTGAGACTGTAATTTCTTCTGCTGGCTGTGTTTACATAGTCTGTCAATAGCATATACTCCAGTATCAAAACTTTTAGTATAGGTTGTGATACCACAGGCTAAATCAGCTATTTCATATGCTGAAATAGAGGTAAAGGAGCTACTTGTAAACGATTTAATATACTACAGCAGGTAAAATGAATCATTGGAAACAATTTAAAGGGGAGAAAATTTTTGGGTGAACTGTGCATTTAATTAAAAAGTTGTATAATACAAAAAAATTTTTTTAGGGGAAAGATGGAGAGTGCATAGAATACCAAAGATTGTGGTATACATAGGAATAGAAGACACTTACACAGGCTAGGTAGACAGAAATACCTATTTTGTGGCCCTTCTGTAGATATGAGGGGCTGTAACATTCTGAAGTGGCCTTGTTTGGTGTTGTTTTCAGAAGACAGGCTATAATGTATGATATTTTTGTGAATTAAATGTAATATAAACAATCCACAGGCATTCTCAAAAGCTAAAGATTAAAATCTATACCTACTGTGGATAGGTAGGGAAAGAGGAGCAATTGTTAAAGTATAAGGCTGAGAATAAGAAAACAACAGAATTAATTAAAAAATGGGGGTCAAGTTGTCTGAGTGGATAGATGAGGAATGATTATCTTTTTGGGATAATTTAGTGGCTACTCCCAGGTATAGAAACAGTATTATTACCCCTGCTGGCACCAAGTATATCTATGTATAAACTCTAACTAACCACTGCCCTTTGGTATAATGGTCCCTAGGGGGCGCCTACCTAATACCACAATCACTCAAATAATGAAAACAATAATGATTTAGGTGCCTATATATATATATATATATATATATATATATATATATATATATATATATATATATATATATATATATATATATATATATATATAAATGTGCATATACAACCTTATATTGCACCAATTGACATTGATGGCCACACCTTATCAATAGTGAAATAAGAAAACTAAAAATATCTTTTGAATTAAGTCCAACTCTGGATTATTGTGGACAATATTTTCAGTCCATGTTTATGAACTTAGGAACCAAAAGCGAACCATAGAGTCACCCAATGCGGGATTTCCTCAGGTGAATACGAAAATGAGGGTGTTCCTCTGGGCTGCTCCTCTCCTGGATATTCAATCTCAGAAAGCCAACTATCTGTGTAAAAAAACACAAACAAACAGAGGGCGTCTCCTAGTGTAACTCTGTGGTAACCCAAGCTGGTAATAAGGTAGATATCGCTGTACTCACAATTGTGGCAGCACCAATGTGCTAAATGACACAGACTGGGATTTCACAGTGTCCCAGCTCACTGCTCCTGTCGATAGTTTGGCCTCACAAACTCACTCCTCCTCCAAATCAGACTTGTGCTTGTTTTAGATCAAGTAAATATATTTAAAACAAGTTTTGTATAAAAGTAAAGGGTTAACATTCCCTTTAGACAACTGCAACGCATTTCTCAGCGGCAACACGCTGTTTCCTCAGGCATATCAACCTTAGTTTGGCACTAAGCAGAATATAATGTTAAAAATGTATAAATAATATACACTGTTAGAGTTTATTCTAAATTATGTGTTAGGGGACAAAATAATTCTGAGGATAAAACGTTTCAGCTGGAGAGTTTAGATTATATATAATCACTCACAGGCCAATACTCATGGTACCAAATTGTGTAATTGCCCAGGGTGCCTTTATAAATATAGATACAATTCCAAAGTACAAGAAGCACTCTTTTTCAAAAGAAGATACTTTTTAACTCTTCAATGCAAGTGTTTTGAGGTGTTACCCCCTTCCTCAGCCCAAAATATACCATCTATCTATCATCTATCTATATACAGTATATATATATATATATATATATATATATATATATATATATATATATATATATTTATATATTAGACACAAACCATATACACCCATGCACCATGCTCACCACACCACATAAACCATGCATGCTCACACACATACACCATGCACACATACCATCCTTGGATACACACGCACACACACACACGTATATATACCATGCACACACACATGCACACACACCACATACTCTATGCATGCTAAAACACATACACTGTGCACACATATCATGTTTACACACACACATATATAGATCACACACACCATGGATGCTTACATACATACACCATGTACACGCACCACATGCACCATGCATGCTCACACATATGCACCATGCACACATACCATGCTTGCACATGCACACATATACACATCATGCACACACACACATACACTATGCACACATACATTCCTCACAACATTTGTGGCTGGGTATCAGCTTGTGGGTGTCAGGGAGTTTCATGGGCTGTCTCAGAGGGAAAGCAGGACAGAGCTCAGATTTAGGAACTTTCCCTCTCAAATAGGGATGGTTGGAAGGATACAATGCTTGCACACACACACATACATATATAAAGACCACACACATAAAAAGTTTATTTTTAAATACATCTGAGCAACACAGTAGCAAAAAAATCATTAGTCTAATTTGCCAGATAAGCACATTACCTCTTAAACAGTGGGATATAGTAAGATTGCATTCACCGGGTGAATCTTGCCTCTTTTTAGCTGCAATTGTAGCTGGAATTAAAATATTATCATTGATATAAGCAATAGGAAATATTTAACTTCCCTTCAGGTCGCTGCCAGCCCTGGTCTCTCCAACTCCAGATATCAAACAGGTGATAGATGGCGGCGCCAGCCTTGGTAGGTAAGTGACTTAAGCACTCTTCTCCAAGTGAACTTCTGTAAAAGAACACAAACGAAAGTGCAATAACGTTTTCACCCAACCTCCTTAAGCGAAGGGCCACAAGTGACTGTCTATTTAGCCTAACTCTAGGGCTGCCCCTGGAGAGCGCAGAGAGTGCTATTAACGAGCTTAATAATCAGTGAGTTAAGTTTTGGAATCCAAAATATTACTATAAAATGTAGTATTTTTTGAGACACTTGTTTGCACAACAAAACACACACTCTCACCAGCCAAAATCAACTTGCCAGGGTGTTCTTATCAGGTATATAGAGTATGGAAAAATGTAAGCACTCTCTGGACTGCAGACATCAGTCACAAATCAAATATTTATTGTGACGTTTCGGGACTAACAGCGTCCCTTCCTCTGACAAACATCAATTGAAAAAGTAAAACCTTTATAGATATAAATATTTGATTTGTCACTGATGTCTGCAGTCCAGAGAGTGCTTACTTTTTTCCATACTATATATATATATATTTGGACTTAATACTTATTAAACAAAAGTTTACTTAAAAAAAAAAGTTTTTTTGAAAGACTCAAAGGAATATGGCATATTAAAAAGGGTGGGGCTGGGAAGGGGTCAAAGGTGTATTTGTACTTGTGTCTGTGCAAAGTGTTTTATGCATACAATTCATTGAAATAGTATAGCACAGAACTACATAAACAACTCCACTCCATGAGCGGATTTTTTTTGCAATACATGAACGTAGTGCTCGAGAGTTAGCTGACATGCACTTTACTGAGTGCCCTGCATAGAAGTCTATTATGTGCATGTATAAACATGCAGGTGTTAGCATGCACTAGTTTTTACCTCGCAGGCTAAAAAAGAATTTTGGACTAATATTATAAGCACAAAAATAGAAGAAGTATTGCACTGGAGTGATGATAGCGCACAATAGTGCTAACATTTTTTGTGCTACGCTGATTTATTTTCCCTTTTTTTCGTATAATTGAACTATAAACATTTTGGTTCCAAAATTTGAGTGCATCCTGCATGATCTAGAAACCTGAACTACATTCTATGCAGTGATTATTATTATTGATTATTATTATTGTTCAGGACAGGAGCTCAGTTAAAGTTCTCAATAACTGGCCACAGCAAAGTAAAAAAAAAAATGGCAGCATCACTTACCTTTATGGCAGCGGTGGACCACTCTAATCCAAGTAGCACATTGAAGGAGGCTGTCCATGATAATGCAAAGTTGGATAATGTGCCAGGGACAGGCAGCCGTTGGTTTAACCCTGATGACTCAATGTTCTAAACAGATTTCCTGAAGATGATTTTTGGATTATTTATTTCTGGATTTGAGTATTGCTTGAACCTCTGCTACTAGTTTCCTGAACTTTTACCTGGCCTCCTGAATCCAGGCCTTAATTTTCAGAACTGTCCTTCATTTGGACTTCCTACTTCAACATTCCAAGGTAATCCCTAACAAATACACATACAAGGGGGCCTATGTATCAAGCTCCGAATGGAGCTTGATGCCCCATTTCTGGCGAGCCTGCAGGCTCGCCAGAAACAGCAGTTATGAAGCAGTGGTCACAAAGACCGCTGCTCCATAACCTGTCTACCTGCTCTGAGCAGGCGGACAGACATTGCCGGAAATCAACCCGATCAAGTACGATCGGGTTGATTGACACCCCCCTGCTGGAGGCCCATTGGCCTCCAGCAATGTTCAGCTAGGTCTGGCGGACCTGATCCGCACTGTCGGATCAGGTCCGCAAGATCTTGATAAATAGAGGCCAAGGCATGTTTGAATTTTTTTAAAAACATCTATTTTATTTAATTAAAATATATACTATAATGACTTTTAAAGCATCAGAAGAACACTCATGAACTTCTATTCAATTGTAAGCTCTTCAGGGCAAGGATTTGATTTTCACTGTTTTGTGTGTTCTTTTCATGTTGAAATGTACATATTCCTTTTTGGGTATGTGATGTGTAAATGGATAGTGCTGTGAAAAAAATTGGTGCTTGTTGGTTTAGTGTGAGTGAAGACCTAGATAAGCTACATCTACTGCTCCACCCTGGTCTAACACTTTGGTTACATAGTCAAGTCGGTTAGATCAGTCTGACATTATTTTCCTAAAGTAAAACCATGCTGTTTTGGTTATTTAAACGGTTTATCTTAATATAAGTTAAAGGGGTTCCATTAATTAATACTGAATTTAAAATGACAGGCCTGTAGTTACCAGAGTCTCCAGTCAATAATGATTTATTAAAAGAGCAGCTAATGGGGCAGCCAGTACTGTTGAAAGTTATTTTAAAATTCTTGCAAAGTACCCTGACCAACAGACATTTTTTTTTATATATTTGTTTTATTGAGAAAAGAGAGCTATCAATACAACTTATTGAATACATAAGATGTTTCATAGTTAAACAACAAAAATTTAGGATGAAAAAACCAACATAATAAACATCATGCACCATAATACAAAAATAAGCAACATAATAACATTGCTTGATAATTTGACAATTCACAATAATCTCTCTTCCCCATTTTTCCTCTTTGCTTCCTATTCCCCCATCCAGACAACAAAACAAAAAAAAACAGCAACAACAAAAAAAAAGAAAAAAGAAAAGGGACATTGGCCATTTCACCAAATATTTAATAACACAATTTCAGAATTTCTAAAGGGGAAAATCAGATAGTCTATTTCCCTTTGCGGGAATATCTTTATGAAAGTTGTCCATTAAAAAAAAATATATATATATTTTTCTGAATTCATATCGGTATCTAGCTGTTCTATGATGCATTGCTGCTTTAGATAAATTTTAATTTAGCTTATACTAGGGGGTCTTTTGTCCTTCCAACTCTTGAAGAACAAATTTCTACAGGCTAAGATTATCAAATTGATAATTACACTGTTATCTGGCGCTTGGTTCTGGTTTATAAGAAAAATTACTTCCCTTAGGGAAATACAGTCCACACTGATCTTGAGAGTACTCTTAATCTAATAGTTGTCGCATTTTTGGAAATGCCCATATCATGTGAATTAATCCTGCGGCCAGAAATGCACATTTTGGGCATCTATTAAATTTAAGGTTGTGCCATTTATAGCCCTTTTCGGGTGTGTAATAGGTGCGGTATAATAATTTTAAATGGGTTTCTCTCCAGTTTGCAGACAGCGCAATTTGTAAGATTTTGTTTATGGATCATTTTATGAAGTCTGCATGAATATTACTGTCGGGATTAAGGTTCCACATTTAAGGGCAATATCCGTTGTGTTCAAATCTCCCCTTTGTGAGATCAGAAGATTGTACCAAGTAGAAATTGAAAGGACTCCATTCTTGGCCAACACTGGCCTTCCGTCAAGCTTTCCCCAAGTCCAGTTCTAGAAAAAAGAGCTAGTCAAGCGAAGCACATTGTCCCTTACTTGCAAGAAGGCGAAAAAGTCTTAGTTCTCAAGCTTAAACTCCTGTTTTAATGTGTCGAATGTTTTAATATTATGTAGATCCTGATCTATGAATTATGATAAGAAAGTCAGACCTTTTTTTCGCCAAGTACGAAAGATTAAGGGGTCAATTTATTATTGTGTGGACGGACATGATACAATGTAGCGTATCATGTCCGCCGCACATCGATAAATGCTGACAGCATTTTGCTGCTTCCTAGAAAATTGGGGGCTTATTTAATAATTCTTGATTAAAATGCGAGTATTCCTCCATTTTCCCGCTTAGCCAGTTTTTAAACTTGAGATTCTTGAATACAAATTTTGGGAAAAAGAAGCATGAGGGTATGTTTTATTTACTGGGATTTCTTGTGTAATCGGGGCATGGTCTGATATACAGATCGGTGTTATCTTTGCAATTACCCCTAGTTTGTATACATTTTCGTTAATCAAAAAGATGTCGATTCTAGAAAGGGATTTAAAGGTTTTTGAGTGGCATGTGTAATCTTGTGTATCGGGGTGCTGTATCCTCCAAACATCTCTTACCGCTAGATTTTTAAAAATGATTCTAAACAGCTTAGACTCTGAGGTATCATTTTTGGTCTGAATCTATTTTGTCTTAGATTTAAGTCTGTCTAGGGGGTGTTGCGGGGACATGTTAAAATCACCTGCTAGTATAAGATGACCTTCCATATACTGCAAAATCTTTGACTAGAGAGAGACCCAGAAGTTCAAATTAAAATTATTTGGACCATAAACATTACATAGTGTATAGATAGAGTTTGCTATTTTCAATTTTAAAATTAGAAATCTGCTGTCTGGGTCTGATATCTCTGATAAAATCTCATACCTCAAATTTTTCCCTTGTAAGATTGCCAGCCATCTTTTCCCTGCTAAACTTGGGGTTGCGCAAACTAAGCTTAGCAACTTCTGTTACATTTAGATGTGTTTCCTGCAGGAGTGCAATGTTAGTTTTTAGTTTTTGGAGGTGTAAGATTTTTGTTTTACGTTTAACCCCTTAATGACCGAGGACGTGCAGGGTACGTCCTCAAAAAAAAAAGGCAGATAACGCCTGAGGACGTACCCTGCACGTCCTCGGTGTGGAAAGCAGCTGGAAGCGATCCTGCTCGCTTCCAGCTGCTTTCCGGTTATTGCAGTGATGCCTCAATATGTATGGCCATCCGATGCAGAGAGAGCCACTCTGTGGCCCTCTCTGCACCGGAGATCGGTGGCTTCCTTCGTTGGTGGGTGGGAGCAGGACCGGGAGGCGGGTGGCGGCCATCGATGGCCCTGGAGATGTGCAGGGGGGCGGAATCGTGGGCGGGGATGTCCGGGGGCGCGCACGGGCGTGCGTGCGTGCATGATAGGGAGGGGGCGGGTACGTGCATGGGGAGGGAGCGGGTGGGAACGCTGCACTACAGAAAATAGGATTGGTAATAGGATAGGTAATCAGGTTTATACCGCTAATAAAATAAAATAAAAAAGCTAAATCAGGGGGTGTTGGGTTGGTATGTGGGAGGGAAGCTACACTACAGAAAAAAAACTGTGAAAAAAAAACAGAAAACATTTTTTCTGCAAACTGGGTACTGGCAGATAGCTGCCAGTACCCAAGATGGCTCCCAAAAAGTCAGAGGGGGACGGTTAGAGAGGTGTTTGGGGGGGGATCAGGGAGGTTGGGGGATAAGGGGGATACTACACAGCAGCATATGTAAATATGCTATACAATTTAAAAAAAACAACAACAAAGATTACCTTTATTTTTGTACTGGCAGACTTTCTGCCAGTACTTAAGATGGCGGGGACAATTGTGGGGTGGGGGAGGGAAGGGAGCTGTTTGGGAGGGATCAGGGGGTGTGATGTGTCAGATGGGAGGCTGATCTCTACACTAAAGCTAAAATTAACCCTGCAAGCTCCCTACAAGTTACCTAATTAACCCCTTCACTGCTAGACATAATACACGTGTGATGCGCAGCGGCATTTAGCGGCCTTCTAATTACCAAAAAGCAATGCCAAAGACATATATGTCTGCTATTTCTGAACAAAGGGGATCCCAGAGAAGCATTTACAGCCATTTGTGCCATAATTGCACAAGCTGTTTGTAAATGATTTCAGTGAGAAACCTAAAATTGTGAAAAATATTACGTTTTTTTTAATTTGATCGCATCTGGCGGTGAAATGGTGGCATGAAATATACCAAAATGGGCCTAGATCAATACTTTGGGTTGTCTACTACACTACATTAAAGCTAAAATTAACCCTAGAAGCTCCCTACATGCTCCCTAATTAACCCCTTCACTGCTGGGCATAATACACGTGTGGTGCGCAGTGGCATTTAGCGCCCTTCTAATTACCAAAAAGCAACAACAAAAGCCATACATGTCTGCTATTTCTGAACAAAGGGGATCCCAGAGAAGAATTTACAACCATTTATGCCATAATTGCAAAAGTTGTTTGTAAATAATTTCAGTGAGAAACCTAAAGTTTGTGAACAAAATTGTGAAAAAGTGAACATTTTTTTTTATTTGATTGCATTTGGCGGTGAAATGGTGGCATGACATATACCAAAATGGGCCTAGAATACTTTGGGGTGTCTTCTAAAAAAAAATATATACATGTCAAGGGATATTCAGGTATTCCTGAAAGATATCAGTGTTCCAATGTAACTAGCGCTAATTTTGAAAAAAAGGGGTTTGGAAATAGCAAACTGCTACTTGTATTTATGGCCCTATAACTTGCAAAAAAAGCAAAGAACATGTAAACATTGGGTATTTCTTAACTCAGGACAAAATTTTGAAACTATTTAGCATGGGTGTTTTTTGGTGGTTGTAGATGTGTAACAGATTTTGGGGGTCAAAGTTAGAAAAAGTGTGTTTTTTTCCATTTTTTTCTCATATTATATAATTTTTTTTATAGTTAATTATAAGATATGATGAAAATAATGGTATCTTTAGAAAATCCACTTAATGGCGAGAAAAACGGTATATAATATGTGTGGGTACAGTAAATGAGTAAGAGGAGAATTACAGCTAAACACAAACACCGCAGAAATGTAAAAATAGCCTTGGTCCCAAACGGACAGAAAATGGAAAAGTGCTGCGGTCATTAAGGGGTTAATCGGTGAAGTTTTGCCACCGAAATTCCAAGACGTAAGATTAATACTATCTATATTGGCCATTATTAATGCAAGTGTTAATGATACTGATCAAAGAGGGCATAAAAAAAATTAAATGGAAGGGGGTTCCATAACTTAAAATCTGTACACGTGTTTTAGATTACCCCAATTGGAGGTCGCCCAGTAAATAACAAAGTGAGAAACATATTCAATTCTCGATTGGACATTTATCAGCAAATAGTTTCTCAGCCTCTAGCACTGAGTCTACAAGATAAATTTGCCTTTCTGATTAAACTCTTAGAGGCCCATTTATCAAGCTCCGAACGGAGCTTGAGGGGCCGTGTTTCTGGCGAGTCTTCAGATTCGCCAGAAACAGCAGTTATGAAGTAGCGGTCTATAGACTGCTGCTCCATAACCCTGTCCGCCTGCTCTGATGAGGCAGACAGGAATCGCCACAATTCAACCTGATCGAGTACGATCAGATTGATTGACACCTACCTGCTGGTGGCCCATTGGCCACGAGTCCGCAGGGGGCGGCGTTGCACCAGCAGCTCTTGAAAAATTAAAATTTTAGATTCATTTAAAAAAATGGTTGTTTTTTTATGAAAGTATTGCAGAAACATTACTTTATCCAGGAATTTCAAGAATTTGGCTATTATTGGTCTAGGTTTAGTAAAACCTCTTGGGTTGGCAGACAGTTTCCCGAGTCTGTGTACTCTTTCAACTATAATTGGTGAGGGCAAGGGGGGATATTCAATAGTTGTATAAGTGTGTGAGTGATAAACTTTGTCAGGTCATCAGACATTATACTTTCTGGAAACCCAATAATCCTCAGATTATTCCAGTAGTATGGTTACTCTCTATTTTAGCCTCTTGAGAAACTGACATGTCCTCCAAATCGGAGATTCTTTGCTCCGCTTCCTGAATTCTTGTGGCAAACAGCCTAACTTCCTTTGTTAAAAAGGAAATGTCTTGCTTGATTCGAAGTGTATCGAACTTAGGAGTTAATGCTTCAATGATGCTGTCAACCACCGTTTGATTCTCATGGGGGCTATTGCGTTTGCTGATATTACCTGATTCCGGATGTACTTCAACTAGTGTTTCAATGGAGTTTTTAATTCTTCTCTCTCTGTGTCTATTTGCCATGACTGGAGTGGTGATATTATTGTGGACGGGTGAACTAAAAAATGTATCCATATACAGAAGTGAAGTGTTTATAAAAAAAAAACCTCAACCAAAATACAATAGTGAAATGCGATAAGGGAAGAAAAAAAAAAGGGGGAGGGGACAGGAAAGGGAAAAAAGTGAGGAGTGAAGGGGTGAAGGGATTAGTGATGTTAGACTGAATTCATTAAGGTTGTGACAAAGTGAGTTGAAGACCAGTGATGGCACAGAGAGGTGAATAGGGAGATAATGTACCTCAGTACAGTTATAGATGAGATAAGGGCGCTAGTGAAGGACAAAAAGTCCAGAATACTGGTTAAGCCTATACTTGTCACATCTGGTGTAAATCTAACTCTCTGCCAATTGTTGAATTATAACAGCTTATGGCTGGCGGCCCTATCCAGGGGGTTACAAGCCTGCCGTAAAATTTTATTTGTTCGCTTGTCTCCTTTAAATGGTAAATTAAATTAGATCAAGGCAGCTGTGTGATGGATAGGAGCTCAGGGTTATATCTCTAGACT
The DNA here is from genome assembly GCF_027579735.1 of Bombina bombina. Lineage (NCBI taxonomy): Eukaryota > Metazoa > Chordata > Amphibia > Anura > Bombinatoridae > Bombina > Bombina bombina. Next base: position 1,117,079,008 of record NC_069500.1, read on the forward strand.
GGTATTATCCCTTCTATAACTTAGATACTTGGGTGTGTGAGCCTGTCTCACTGCTTTAGCTGTTCTTACTTAATCTCCTCAGAGAATGTTTTAACTTAGATAAAAGCATTGATCAAAAAAATAGAGGCTCAGATTTACAGCACCGCCCTAAAGTTAGCCCTTTATTGTATAACTACCACAGTTGTCTCAAATTCAATTCACAAAGAATTATGTATAGTTTAGTGATCTTCAGATTCAAATTAAAGGGGCAGTGCCACTCACCTACAAATAAAACACAACATTTTTACACCAAATATAAGCAAGATACTTAAAGACGGAAAGGACACAGATACTAGTTAGACTTTTGTTTGTTTCTTTTAGTGAGTGTCTGATGCTAACTCAAAATATAATGGGTTAAAGCTGGAAGACCTACCCAAGGTATAAACCCATCAAATGGGATTCACCTTCAACAGGAGATAAAATTATCTCAAAGTTAATATTCGAAGACTTAGCTACTAGGGTATACAGGCCTGCAATATGGTTTTAACTATTTGCTTGACTCCCTCAGATAGTAAATTAGCTTAAGTTGAAGCTCAGGATTATAGCTTTTGGCTAGTATTGACCCTTTACTTGTATCTTTCACATGTGTCTCAGTTTTAATTCACAAAAAGTTTATATGTTTTTATTTTTTTACCCTTTTTTTTTTAATAACCTTCAAACTAAAGAAAAGGCAGAATGACTCTCTAGCCAGTGTGGTTCAATGACACCATATTGATTAATAAACTGTGTCTGCTATCTAAGGCCTAGATTTGGAGTTCGGCGGTAAAAGGGCTGTTAACGCTCCGAGGGCTTTTTTCTGGCCGCACCATAAATTTAACTCTGGTATCGAGAGTTTAATCAAATGCTGCGTTAGGCTCCAAAAAAGGAGCGTAGAGCATTTTTACCGCAAATGCAACTCTCGATACCAGAGTTGCTTACGGACGCGGCCGGCCTCAAAAACGTGCTCGTGCACGATTCTCCCATAGGAAACAATGGGGCTGTTTGAGCTGAAAAAAAACCTAACACCTGCAAAAAAGCAGCGTTCAGCTCCTAACGCAGCCCCATTGTTTCCTATGGGGAAACACTTCCTACGTTTGCACCTAACACTCTAACATGTACCCAGAATCTAAACACCCCTAACCTTACACTTATTAACCCCTAATCTGCCGCTCCCGCTATCGCTGACCCCTGCATATTTTTTTTAACCCCTAATCTGCCGCTCCGTAAACCGCCGCAACCTACGTTATCCCTATGTACCCCTAATCTGCTGCCCCTAACACCGCCGACCCCTAGATTATATTAACCCCTAATCTGCCCCCCACAACGTCGCCGACACCTGCCTACACTTATTAACCCCTAATCTGCTGAGCGGACCTGAGCGCTACTATAATAAAGTTATTAACCCCTAATCCGCCTCACTAACCCTATCATAAATAGTATTAACCCCTAATCTGCCCTCCCTAACATCGCCGACAGCTACCTTCAATTATTAACCCCTAATCTGCCGAGCGGACCTCACCGCTATTCTAATAAATGTATTAACCCCTAAAGCTAAGTCTAACCCTAACACTAACACCCCCCTAACTTAAATATAATTTACATCTAACGAAATAAATTAACTCTTATTAAATAAATTATTCCTATTTAAAGCTAAATACTTACCTGTAAAATAAATCCTAATATAGCTACAATATAAATTATAATTATATTATAGCTATTTTAGGATTAATATTTATTTTACAGGCAACTTTGTAATTATTTTAACCAGGTACAATAACTATTAAATAGTTAAGAACTATTTAATAGTTACCTAGTTAAAATAATAACAAAATTACCTGTAAAATAAATCCTAACCTAAGTTATAATTAAACCTAACACTACCCTATCAATAAAATAATTAAATAAACTACCTACAATTACCTACAATTAACCTAACACTACACTATCAATAAATTAATTAAACACAATTGCTACAAATAAATACAATTAAATAAACTATCTAAAGTACAAAAAATAAAAAAGAACTAAGTTACAAAAAATAAAAAAATATTTACAAACATAAGAAAAATATTACAACAATTTTAAACTAATTACACCTACTCTAAGCCCCCTAATAAAATAACAAAGCCCCCCAAAATAAAAAAATGCCCTACCCTATTCTAAATTAAAAAAGTTACAAGCTCTTTTACCTTACCAGCCCTGAACAGGGCCCTTTGCGGGGCATGCCCCAAGAATTTCAGCTCTTTTGCCTGTAAAAGAATAAATACAATACCCCCCCCCCCCAACATTACAACCCACCACCCACATACCCCTAATCTAACCCAAACCCCCCTTAAATAAACCTAACACTAAGCCCCTGAAGATCTTCCTACCTTGTCTTCACCATCCAGGTATCACCGATCCGTCCTGGCTCCAACATCTTCATCCAACCCAAGCGGGGGTTGGCGATCCATAATCCGGTGCTGAAGAGGTCCAGAAGAGGCTCCAAAGTCTTCCTCCTATCCGGCAAGAAGAGGACATCCGGACCGACGACTGAACGACGAATGACTCTTCCGATCAGCCAATAGAATGCGAGCTCAATCTGATTGGCTGATTGGATCGGCCAATCGGATTGAACTAGATTCTGATTGGCTGATTCCATCAGCCAATCAGAAAATTCCTACCTTAATTCCGATTGGCTGATAGAATCCTATCAGCCAATCGGAATTCGAGGGACGCCATCTTGGATGACGTCCCTTAAAGGAACAGTCATTCGTCGTTCAGTCGTCGGTCCGGATGGATGTTCCGCGCTGGAGGTCTTCAGGATCCTGCCGCTTCGCTCCGGATGGAAGAAGATCGAAGATGCAGCTTGGAGAAGATGTTTGCCGGTCCGGATGTCCTCTTCTTGCCGGATAGGAGGAAGACTTTGGAGCCTCTTCTGGACCTCTTCAGCACCGGATTATGGATCGCCAACCCCCGCTTGGGTTGGATGAAGATGTTGGAGCCAGGACGGATCGGTGATACCTGGATGGTGAAGACAAGGTAGGAAGATCTTCAGGGGCTTAGTGTTAGGTTTATTTAAGAGGGGTTTGGGTTAGATTAGGGGTATGTGGGTGGTGGGTTGTAATGTTGGGGGGGGGTATTGTATTTATTCTTTTACAGGCAAAAGAGCTGAAATTCTTGGGGCATGCCCCGCAAAGGGCCCTGTTCAGGGCTGGTAAGGTAAAAGAGCTTGTAACTTATTTAATTTAGAATAGGGTAGGGAATTTTTTATTTTGGGGGTCTTTGTTATTTTATTAGGGGGCTTAGAGTAGGTGTAATTAGTTTAAAATTGTTGTAATATTTTTCTTATGTTTGTAAATATTTTTTTATTTTTTGTAACTTAGTTCTTTTTTATTTTTTGTACTTTAGATAGTTTATTTAATTGTATTTATTTGTAGCAATTGTGTTTAATTAATTTATTGATAGTGTAGTGTTAGGTTAATTGTAGGTAATTGTAGGTAGTTTATTTAATTATTTTATTGATAGGGTAGTGTTAAGTTTAATTATATCTTAGGTTAGGATTTATTTTACAGGTAAATTTGTTATTATTTTAACTAGGTAACTATTAAATAGTTCTTAACTATTTAATAGCTATTGTACCTGGTTAAAATAATTGCAAAGTTGCCTGTAAAATAAATATTAATCCTAAAATAGCTATAATATAATTATAATTTATATTGTAGCTATATTAGGATTTATTTTACAGGTAAGTATTTAGCTTTAAATAGGAATAATTTATTTAATAAGAGTTAATTTATTTCGTTAGATGTAAATTATATTTAAGTTAGGGGGGTGTTAGTGTTAGGGTTAGACTTAGCTTTAGGGGTTAATACATTTATTAGAATAGTGGTGAGGTCCGCTCGGCAGATTAGGGGTTAATATTTGAAGGTAGCTGTCGGCGATGTTAGGGAGGGCAGATTAGGGGTTAATACTATTTATGATAGGGTTAGTGAGGCGGGTTAGGGGTTAATAACTTTATTATAGTAGCGCTCAGGTCCGCTCGGCAGATTAGGGGTTAATAAGTGTAGGCAGGTGTCGGCGACGTTGAGGGGGGCAGATTAGGGGTTAATAAATATAATATAGGGGTCGGCGGTGTTAGGGGTAGCAGATTAGGGGTACATAGGGATAACGTAGGTGGCGGCGCTTTGCGGTCGGAAGATTAGGGGTTAATTATTTTAAGTAGCTGGCGGCGATGTTGTGGGGGGCAGGTTAGGGGTTAATAAATATAATACAGGGGTCGGCGGGGTTAGGGGCAGCAGATTAGGGGTACATAAGTATAACGTAGGTGGCGGTCGGCAGATTAGGGGTTAAAAATTTTAATTGAGTGGCGGCGATGTGGGGGGAGCTCGGTTTAGGGGTACATAGGTAGTTTATGGGTGTTAGTGTACTTTAGGGTACAGTAGTTAAGAGCTTTATAAACCGGCGTTAGCCAGAAAGCTCTTAACTCCTGCTATTTTCAGGCGGCTGGAATATTGTCGTTAGAGCTCTAACGCTCACTTCAGAAACGACTCTAAATACCGGCGTTAGAAAGATCCCATTGAAAAGATAGGCTACGCAAATGGCGTAGGGGGATCTGCGGTATGGAAAAGTCGCGGCTGAAAAGTGAGCGTTAGACCCTTTAATCACTGACTCCAAATACCAGCGGGCGGCCAAAACCAGCGTTAGGAGCCTCTAACGCTGGTTTTGACGGCTACCGCCGAACTCCAAATCTAGGCCTTAGAATGATATCTCACTGAAAGATCCTATGACTTATATACTACTTAATGTGCAGGGTCACATGTTATGGAGGGGGAAAAAATGTTAACAAAGAAAATACATGCAGGTTAGGTAAAAAGAAGGTATTAATAAAAGTTCAATAGATCAGGCAATGAGAATAGCTTTCTCTTTTATTCCTTTTCCCCCTCTTAGTCTTTTCATCTATGCCTGACTCTCTTGAGGCGAGTAGGCAAAACCTCAGCCTGGGTGGTATGTCAGGGGTTGGATTTTCTTAATAATCTGAGACCTGGGGTTTTGAAGATGAGAAGCTGAGTGTTCCTAATAAATCCCTGGAGAGGTAAAACAACACAGCAGAATATGGATTATAATTTAGGAATGTCAAGGCCTGGGATAAAATATAACTGCCACTTAGTTGTCAGTTACCCCCTCATGTCTCATATATTTGTTTAAATAACCTCAGAGGAGGAAATGCGGTTTGCAGGCTCTTTTCTGCATAGCCTGTAGCATAGGCAGGGATAGAAGAAGTTCATCTATGCCTCCTTGTAGCAAAGTGGAATAAAGAGTGGAAGTAACAAAGGTAACAGTCCACCTTCTCCTTACAGAAATTTATAACGAGCAGAAACTGGTGAGTAACCTGCCCGTGGCTTACCACCTCTTGAAATGACAAGTCTTGCAACAGCAGGGATCCGGAGCGCTTCAACAGGTATCCTGCCCAGTATGGCCTCCCTGTTGAGAGTTTGATGGAGATCCCCCTCACGCAGCACCGGTGAGAGGGGGAAAGGGCCAGGTGTAAGGATTTTGCAAAGTCAGACCGCAGCGGCTCCTCTCCTGATTTAGGCAGTGAAGACGCTGTCATAACTGCCTAAGTTCTTTGCCTTATCCTTTGTATAGCTGTGTCTTTTCACACTTACATAACTCCTCCCCAACAAGCAGTTTAAATTTCCCTCCTACTCATACCAAATTGCTTGATTGTTGAATCCAGCTTCTCACCCTCTAACCTCCTTGCAACCTTTGAGACAGACGCTGCTCACCTCTCTACCAAACACAGGACCGGAACCGGCAAGCGGTGACGTCACACGCCATCGCACACGCTGCAATTTCCCCAAACTCTGCAGGGGAACTCCACTCTGTCCGGACAGACCTCACCCTTTACTACTACTAGTAAGTCTCATAAGCGCTTCCTTCATACTCATACCGCAGTAACTTACGATTATTCAGTAATTACTCCTGACATGCCTCAGAATCTTAGTTAGGTTTCCTTCATATTTAAACGCTCTATTCTACCTATATTCTTAATTGTTCACTCTCAATACCTAACTACTGCCTAAATCTCATTAGCTTTATTTGTTGCTTTAAAGTTGTACACTATGTCTGCTGCCAATAAAGATTAGATATGGTCTGTCTAAAACTTTAACTTGCAATTGCATGTTCTTATATGTGGGAACCAGTTTGACAATACTGAGTGGGGCTAAAGGCTCTGAGGTCTCAGCCATTGTCACACCTATCCTTATAATAAAAGTGAACTGTATCTATTGATTCTGAACCTTGCTGCCTTCCCTCACCTACACAGAATCACTGATACTTTCACTACACTCCTAAGCCTGCAGTTGTGGTCCTAAAAATTCCCTCTCTCCTTTACAGGGGTGAGATTATCTTCCACAGGCTGACAATAACAATCAAGCCTATACTATGGACCCAGCAGCCTTATTATCTCATGTAGAGAAATTAACTCAAACTGTAGATAACCTTACAACAGGGTTAAATACACTACAATTAGAAAACTCTGCCCTAAAGCAATACATCAATGAAAAAATTGATACCCTCACTACACGTATTAGTTCTAGTGAACCCCAACCTAATCCCCCACAAACATTTAGTGGTATTCGTTCAGAATTTAGGGAATTCAAAAACTCATGTTCCTTATATTTTCAATTAAAACCTAAAACATACTTCAATGATCATTTGAAGGTTCTCACCACAATCTCCTATCTGCGTGGCGAACCACGTATATGGGCAAATTTGTTTTTTGAAACCAATGACCCATTGCTGTACTCATTTGATCAGTTTTTTAAAGCAATGGGACAGCTTTATGACGATCCCTACAAACAGCTGTCTGCTGAGACAGCAATGAGGTCTCTGAGACAACATAAAAGGCCTGTGGAGGACTACATCGCAGAGTTTAAGAAATGGTCCCCTGATACACAGTGGAATGACCTTTCCTTGCGCAATCAATTCCGCCTAGGCCTCTCAGATACTCTCAAGGATGAGCTAGCCAGACAACCCCTCCCAGAGACTTTAGAACTCCTAATAGATGCTAGCATCACATTAGATAGACGCATCAGAGAGAGACGCTCAGAAAAGTCACACTTAGAAACATCCACTAAACAAACAGTTACTACTCTGCATCCACCTAAGACAACTACAAAAGCCTCTGAAATCCCTATGGAACTCGGGTTCATCAGAGGTCCATTAACTCTACAGGAAAAATTAAGAAGAAAAGCTTTAGATCTCTGTATGTATTGTGGAGGGATCGATCACTCTGTAAAGGACTGCTCTCAATTACAGCGTAGGAAGGGTAAGATGAACACCACAAGTATATGTTTATCTGCTAAACAAACACAATCTAATCATTGCTCCCTACCTATCTTATTACAGTGGGATCAGCAAAGACTCAACTCACAAGCAATCCTTGACTCTGGTGCCAGCCACAATTATATAGATTACCAATTCACTACTGTAAATAAAATTCCACTAGTTAAGAAAATGGTGCCTAGTGTACTTCGTTTTATTGATGGTAAAGAAATTACATCAGGACCCATCTTATACCACACCATACCTTTAAGGCTTACCACACATGACCAACACACAGAGTTTCTTACTTTTGATGTTATACCCTCACCTCTATATCCCATTATACTTGGTATCAGTTGGTTTAAACAACACGATCCCACTATACAATGGTCAACTTCACATGTCATCTTTGAATCTCCTTATTGTAAAAATTTGTGTCTCCATCATGAACAAATTTTACTTGATGTTCCTTTACAAATCCCCAAGGAATACATAACATTCGCTGATGTCTTTGACAAAAAAGAATCAGAGAATCTACCCCCTCATAGGGTTTATGACTGCCCTATAGATCTCCTACCAGGAGTTGATATACCTTACGGCCATATATTTCCCCTCTCTGATCCTGAGTTACAACATCTAAAAACTTATTTGGCAGATAATTTGAAGAAAGGCTTTATACGTCCTTCCACCTCCCCAGCTGGGGCTGGTATCTTTTTTGTTAAAAATAAAGATCAATCCCTAAGACCCATTATTGATTACAGAGAGTTAAACAAGCGTACGATAAAAAACCGCTATCCACTGCCTTTAATTCCTCAACTCCTTGATAGATTACAAAATGCTACTATATACACTAAATTAGATCTAAGAGGGGCTTACAACTTGGTACGAATAAAGGAGGGTCATGAATGGCTTACAGCATTCCGTACACGTTACGGCCTTTTTGAATATACTGTGATGCCATTTGGCCTCTGTAATGCCCCGGCTACCTTTCAGTACTTCATAAATGATATTTTCAAGGATTTTTTGGATTTATTTATGGTAATATATTTGGATGACATACTCATATTCTCTACCTCACTTACTGAACACATCAAACATGTCACCCTAGTATTAACACGGTTACGAGAGAATTCTCTTTATGTTAAACTAGAAAAATGCCTATTTCACTCCAAAGAAATTAAATTCCTAGGTTATATTGTATCACCCCAAGGTATCCAGATGGATAATGATAAGATATCGGTAATTCAAAATTGGCCTTCCCCAAAAAGTAAAAAGGATATACAAAGGTTCATGGGTTTCGCCAATTTCTACAGAAAGTTTATTAAAAATTTTGCTGACTTGACTAGACCATTAACTAACTTGACCAAATCTGACACACACTTCATATGGAACGATGATTTAGAAGAAATATTCAACTTCTTAAAAAAAGCTTTCACTACGGCCCCTATCCTCCAATTCCCTAATTCTGAGTTGCAGTACATCTTGGAAGTGGATGCATCTAATTATGCTTTAGGAGCAATCCTCTCACAGAGGCAGACTCCAAAAGATCCTCTGCATCCTGTTGCCTTCTATTCACGAATTCTTAATTCAGCTGAAATAAACTACCCAATAGGTGATAAAGAACTGTTAGCAATCAAAACATCATTGGAACAATGGAGACACCTTCTAGAAGGGACCCTTCTTCCAATCTTGATTTACACGGATCACAAAAATCTAGAATACCTACAATCTAATAGGACTCTCAGCGCACGACAGGTCAGATGGAACCTATTCTTGGCTAGATTTAATTATCTTATCACCTACCGTCCTGCAAACAAGAACAAGAAGGCTGATGCCCTTTCAAGACACTTGGTGGACCAAGTGTCACATCCAAACCTTTCACCTCTAATTCCTCTTGACAGATTCTTAGCTTTAACTACAGAACAAAACATTCAGTTCAAATCAGCACAACAGGCTGACTCAAATAAACCATTACAGGTCTTGGATTTAAACTCGGATGGGTTGTATTATTATCAACAACAAATTTATGTACCCAACAGTCTCAGAGCAACAGTCTTAAAAACTTTACATGATTCTCCATCTGCTGGACACATGGGCATAAAGAAAACTCAAGAATTAGTCTCCAGATTCTTTTGGTGGCCTACCTGCCTCACTGATGTTGAGGATTACGTTAAAACCTGCTTAATCTGCGAAACTACAAAAAAAGGGAGGACTCCCCCTTACGGGAAATTGATCCCATTACCGACTCCTGACCGTCCTTGGAAGGACATAGCAATCGACTACATAGTCGACCTACCTAATTCTGAAGGGAATTACACCATATTAGTAGTCGTAGACCTATTTAGTAAAATGGCACATTTCGTGCCCTACCATAAGCTCCCAACTTCTTCTGAAACCATTTCCTTAATGATACATCATATATTCAAGTATCACGGACTCCCGAATAGTATCACCTCAGATAGGGGAACTCAATTCACCAGCCAATTCTGGAAACAACTTTGTCACTCATTGGGTATTTCTAGACGTCTCAGTACCTCTTTCCATCCCCAAACTAATGGCCAGACTGAAAGGACAAACCAGTGCATTGAACAATATTTGAGATGTTTCATTTCAGCTAAACAAGATACCTGGACGCAACTACTACCATTCGCAGAATTCGCCTTCAACAATTCCATTCATTCCTCTACAAAGTTCACACCGTTCTTCATTAATTATGGTTTCCATCCTTCTTTTGAATGGCATTCTATGGACAGCAACAGCTGTCCTGTTGTGAATGACCTCATCAACACTATTAGTGAATCTTTTTCACTAACTGCTGAAAATATTCGCATCGCCAAGGATCGCTATAAATTCCATTTTGATAAAAAAAGGATTTCCTCGCCTAAATATAGAGTAGGTGACTATGTTTGGTTATCAACACGTAATCTACATTTACCCCTTCCTTCCAGGAAATTATCTTCCAGCTTCATTGGACCATTTCCCATCATAAAAATTGTGAATATGAACGCTGTTACCCTCGCATTACCAGCAAATCTGAAATCCCATCCTACCTTTCATGTGTCTCTCCTCAAGCCTTATAGACAACTTCGTCACCATGATCCTTCTATTCCTCTACTTCCTCATCTACCGGATGCCTCCCTGGAGTATGAGGTACAAGATGTCTTGGACTCCCGACGTTTTCGTGGGCAGCTTCAGTATCTGGTCCATTGGAAGGGCTACCCTGATTCGGAGGACTCCTGGGAACCGGCTTCCAATCTCTCTGCCCCCCGATTGGTGGCCAGGTTCCATGAACGTTATCCTGATCGTCCTGGACTCGATCCCCGGAGTTGATCTTTGGGGGGGGGGGTCCTGTCATAACTGCCTAAGTTCTTTGCCTTATCCTTTGTATAGCTGTGTCTTTTCACACTTACATAACTCCTCCCCAACAAGCAGTTTAAATTTCCCTCCTACTCATACCAAATTGCTTGATTGTTGAATCCAGCTTCTCACCCTCTAACCTCCTTGCAACCTTTGAGACAGACGCTGCTCACCTCTCTACCAAACACAGGACCGGAACCGGCAAGCGGTGACGTCACACGCCATCGCACACGCTGCAATTTCCCCAAACTCTGCAGGGGAACTCCACTCTGTCCGGACAGACCTCACCCTTTACTACTACTAGTAAGTCTCAAAAGTGCTTCCTTCATACTCATACCGCAGTAACTTACGATTATTCAGTAATTACTCCTGACATGCCTCAGAATCTTAGTTAGGTTTCCTTCATATTTAAACGCTCTATTCTACCTATATTCTTAATTGTTCACTCTCAATACCTAACTACTGCCTAAATCTCATTAGCTTTATTTGTTGCTTTAAAGTTGTACACTATGTCTGCTGCCAATAAAGATTAGATATGGTCTGTCTAAAACTTTAACTTGCAATTGCATGTTCTTATATGTGGGAACCAGTTTGACAATACTGAGTGGGGCTAAAGGCTCTGAGGTCTCAGCCATTGTCACACCTATCCTTATAATAAAAGTGAACTGTATCTATTGATTCTGAACCTTGCTGCCTTCCCTCACCTACACAGAATCACTGATACTTTCACTACACTCCTAAGCCTGCAGTTGTGGTCCTAAAAATTCCCTCTCTCCTTTACAGGGGTGAGATTATCTTCCACAGGCTGACAGACGCCTACTCCGGAAGTCCCCCACTCGCAGCACTGGGAGGTGGGGGCTGTACCTCTGCAGACAAATTGGTAAGCTTTCAGGCAACCTCCAGATTAAGCTGACGGAGATCTTTCCATCACAGTAGCACGGTGTGATGGCGCTTAGTGAGAAACAGGTGCCTCTATGGGTTAAAACCTTGCCTGCCTGAGTCACACAGGCTTCCTGGCACGAGGATCAGCGTCTTCCGCCAACGGAGCAAGGCTGGGTTGATCTTGGATCAGTTGAACAGTGTGACTTGCTGTCTGGCTCCACCCTCGGAACTCCGACCAACAGACATTTTTACTTTTATTTTTGATAATGCCAATAAAAATGAATCTACTATAAAAATATTAGCACTAAGCTCATTTCGATTTTTAGAAACATCCCTTGATGTAGTTGTTCTGTCTTCGCAAACTAGTGAAGAAAAAACAAAAACAATTATTGAAGCACAGTTTTGAGTTTTACTATTCTTCCTTTTTGCTGATATATCTAAAGAAGGTTTGGCCCCTATTTCTCCCTGACTGTGCTATCTTCTCTTCTGCGTGAACTTTGGCCTTCCTAATTAACTGCTTTGTTTTTTTTTATCGGTCTCAATGTTTACATATTATCATCTGACTGTGTTCATCTGTATTTTTTATAAGCTATCTTTTTTTGTTTTTACAGCATGTGCTTCTTTCCTGGAATACCATATTCGTTTCCTCTTTCCTTTACAGACATGGGTTTGACTAATGCAATGTGCAGTTTCATAAAAAATGGCTCCCCTCAGATATTCTCACTGTTCATGTACTCCAATAAAAAGAGTTGGTTGCTTATACTAGGTGACTATTATGATGACAAGACCTCTGACTGGACTTAACTAATGAGACGGCTACTACATATCAAAGTTAGAATTATGTATCACTCTAATAGGATACAAACTATATATGCTTACAGAGGTCGCTCAGACATTTATCCCTACAATAGTATGTACATTAATTATGCTTCTGAAAGTTAATGTTTAATGTTTACCAATTAATAAGATAGATTACGAGTTTTCAGCCCTATAGGGAAATTAACGACTGCCACAAAAGCAGCGTTATTTCACCTCCCTATAGCGCTGCTATTACAGGTTTACAAAAAGCAGGCTTGTGTGGGCGATATGGTTGCATTGAGCTCCATACCGCACCCAAATACAAGCACAATTTCCCCATAGACATCAATGGGGAGAGCCGGCAAAAAAAGCCTAACACCTGCGATCGCGGAAACAAAAGCTCCATAACGCAGCCTCATTGATGTCTATGGGAAAAGAAAAAGTTATGTTTAAACCTAACACCCTAACATAAAAACCACGTCTAAACACCCCTAATATGCCGCCCCTAACTTCGCCGCAACCTACATACAGTTATTAACCCCTAATCTGCTGCCCCTAACATCGCTGCCAACTAAATTCACTTATTAACCCCTAATCTGCCACCCTTAACATTGCCGCCACCTACATTACAATTATGAACCCCTAATCTTACGCCCCCAATGTCACCGCCACTATACTAAAATTATTAACCCCTAAACCTCTGGCCTCCAACATCACTAATACTAAATAAATATATTAACCCCTAATCCTAGCCCTAACGTAACCCTAATTCTAAGCATAACCCTAACGTAACCCTAAGCCTAAATCTAACCCTAACCCTAACACCCCCTAACTTAAATATAATTAAAATAAATCTAAATAAACCTTAGAATTATTACCTAAATAATTCCTATTTAAAACTAAATACATACTTACCTGTAAAATAAAACCTAAGCTAGCTACAATATAACTAATAGTTATATTGTAGATATCTTAGGTTTTATTTTTATTTCACAGCTAAGTTTGTATTTATTTTAACTAGGTAGACTAGTTAGTAAATAGTTATTAACTATTTACTAACTACCTAGTTAAAATAAATACAAAGTTACCTGTAAAATAAAACCTAACCTGCCTTACACTAAAAATTAGCATTAGAATAAAATAAAATAAATTAAACTATTTCAATACAATTTTCTAATTACAAAAAATAAAAAACAAAATTATCAAAACTAAAAATTAATTACTCCTCTCAAAATAAAAAAGCCCCCCAAAATAAAAAACCCTAGCCTACACTAAACTGTCAATGGCCCTTAAAAGGGCCTTTTGTGGGCCATTGCCCCAAAGAAATCAGCTCTTTTACCTTTTAAAAAAAATACAAACACCCCCAACAGTAAAACCCACCACCCAACCAACCCCCCCAAATAAAAACCTGTCTAAATAAACCTAAGCTAACTATTGCCCTGAAAAGGGCATTTGGATGGGCATTGCCCTTAAAAGGGCATTTAGCTCTTTTACATTGCCCAAACCCTAAGCTAAAAAAAAAGAACACTAAAAAAACCCTTAAGAAAACCTAACACTAACTCCCGACGATCCACTTAGAGTTATCGAAGTCTGGACATCCATTCTCCTCCAGCCGGCGAAGTCCTCATCCAAGCGGAGAGAAGTCTTCATCCAGGAGGCCTCTTCGATCTTCATCCATCCGGCAAAGTCATCATCTAAGCAAGATGAAGTCTTCTTCCAGACAGCATCATCTTTCTTCATCCATCTGGCGCGGAGGGGGTCCATCTTCAAGACATCCGGCTTGGAGCATCCTTTTCTTACGGTCGTCGCTGGAAAATGATGGTTCCCTTTACGTGACGTCATCCAAGATGGCGTCCCTTACATTCCTATTAGCTGAAAGATTTCTATCAGCCAATAGGAATAAAAGGGGAAAAAATCATATTGGCTGTTGCAATCAGCCAATAGGATTGAGCTTTCATCCTATTGGCTGATCCAATCAGCCAATAGGATTGAGCTCTCATTCTATTGGCTGTTCCAATAGGATGAAAGCTCAATCCTATTGGCTGATTGCAACAGCCAATAGGATTTTTTCCCCTTTAATTCATATTGGCTGATAGAAATCTTTCAGCCAATAGGAATGTAAGCGACGACCGTAAGAAGAGAATGCTCTGCGCCGGATGTCATGAAGATGGATAACTGTAAGTGGATCGTCGGGGGTTAGTGTTAGGTTTTTTTAAGGATTTTTGGGTGTTTTTTTTTTTTTTTAGCTTAGGGTTTGGGCAATGTAAAAGAGCTAAATGCCCTTTTAAGGGCAATGCCCACCCAAATGCCCTTTTCAGGGCAATGGTTAGCTTAGGTTTATTTAGATAGGTTTTTATTTGGGGGGTTTAGTTGTGTGGGTGGTAAGTTTTACTGTTGGGGGGTGTTTGTATTTTTTTTAAAAGGTAAAAGAGCTGATTTATTTGGGGCAATGCCCCACAAAAGGTCCTTTTAAGGGCCATTGGCAGTTTAGTGTAGGCTATGGGTTTTTTTATTTTTTGGGGGGGCTTTTTTATTTTGATAGGGCTATTAGATTAAGAGTAATTTGTTTTTATTTTTGATAATTTAGTTTTTTATTTTTTGTAATTTAGTGTTTTTTTTTGTAATTTAGAAAATTGTAATTTAATAATTGAATTTATTTTATTTTATTGAAATGTTAGTTTTTAGTGTAAGGCAGGTTAGGTTTTATTTCACTGGTAACTTTATATTTATTTTACCTAGGTAGTTAGTAAATAGTTAATAACTATTTACTAACTAGTCTACCTAGTTAAAATAAATACAAACTTAGCTGTGAAATAAAAATAAAACCTAAGATAGCTACAATATAACTATTAGTTATTTTGTAGCTAGCTTAGGTTTTTTTTACAGGTAAGTTTGTATTTAGTTTTAAATAGGAATTATTTAGTTAATAATTGTAAGGTTTATTTAGATTTATTTTAATTATATTTAAGTTAGGGGGTGTTAGGCTTAGGGTTATGTTAGGGTTAGGGTTAGACTTACGTTAGACTTACATTAAGATTAGAGGTTAATATATTTATGTAGAGTTAGTGATGTGGGAGGTCAGAGGTTTAGGGGTTAATCATTTATTTTAGTATATTTCGTTGTGGGGTGCTTGCGGTTTAGTGGTTAATAGGTTTATTATAGCAGCAGTGTGGGTGGACAGCAGATTAGGGGTTAATAATCTTTAAATAGTGTTTGCGATGCCGGAGGGTGGCAGTTTAGGGGTTAATAGGTTTATTATAGTGGCAACAATGTCGGGAGCGGTGAAATAGGGGTTAATAAAAAATTTTTAGTGGCGGCGATGTCCGGAGCGGCAGATTAGGGGTTAATACATTTCTTATAGTGTTTGCAATGCGGGAGGGCCTCGGTTTAGGGGTTAATAGGTAGTTTATGGGTGTTAGTGTACTTTTTAACTCTTTAGTTATGAGTTTTATGATACAGCTTTTTTAACGTACAACTCATAACTACTGACTTTAGATGGGGGTACGGATCTTGTCAGTATAGGGTGTACCGCTCACTTTTTGGCCTCCCAGGCAAACTCGTAATACCGACGCTATGGGAGTCCCATTGAAAAAGGACTTTTTTTAAAGTGCGGTACTGATGTTGCATGACGGCCAAAAAGGTGTGCGGTACACCTATACCTACAAGACTTGTAATAACGGCGTTAGGGAAAAAGCAGCATTATGAAGCATAACAATGCTTTTTCAATCATAACGCCAAACTCGTAATCTATCTGAATGTTTGTTAGTAATTCACTTGATATATGCTAAAAATATGTTATATACAGATGTAATTTGATACATGTTATACACTATCTAACTACCTTAATAAAAAAACATCTATCGATTTAAAAAAAAAAAGAGTTGGTTGCTGCATTTCAAGCGACTAAATGGATTTATTTCAAATTTGCTAAACAGTCATTGCTGTGCGACACGACATGAGAACTAGCGCAGTGAAGTACAGTATCTCACAAAAGTGAGTACACCCCTCACATTTTTGTAAATATTGTATTATATCTTTTCATGTGACAACACTGAAGAAATGACACTTTGCTACAATGTAAAGTAGTGAGTGTACAGCCTGTATAAAAGTGTAAATTTGCTGTCCCCTCAAAATAACTCAACACACAGCCATTAATGTCTAAACCGTTGGCAACAAAAGTGAGTACACCCCTAAGTGGAAATGTCCAAATTGGGCCCAAAGTGTCAATATTTTGTGTGGCCACCATTATTTTCCAGCTGCCTTAACCCTCTTGGACATGGAGTTCACCAGAGCTTCACAGGTTGCCACTGACTGGAGTCCTCATGACGACATCACAGAGCTGGTGGATGTTAGAGACCTTGCGCTCCCCCACCTTCCATTTGAGGATGCCCCACAGATGCTTAATAGGGTTTAGGTCTGGAGACATGCTTGGCCAGTCCATCAACTTTACCCTCAGCTTCTTTAGCAAGGCAGTGGTTATCTTGGAGGTGTGTTTGGGGTCGTTATCATGTTGAAATACTGCCCTGCGGCCCAGTCTCCGAAGGGAGGGAATCATGCTCTGCTTCAGTATGTCACAGAACATGTTGGCATTCATGGTTCCCTCAATGAACTGTAGCTCCCCAGTGCCGGCAGCACTCATGCAGGCTTAGACCATGACACTCCCACCACCATGCTTGACTGTAGGCAAGACACACTTGTCTTTGTACTCCTCACCTAGTTGCCACCACACATGCTTGACACCATCTGAACCAAATACGTTTATCTTGGTGTCATCGGACAACAGGACATGGTTCCAGTAATCCATGTCCTTAGTCTGCTTATCTTCAGCAAACTGTTTGCGGGCTTTCTTGTGCATCATCTTTAGAAGAGGCTTCCTTCTGGAACAACAGCCATGCAGACCAATTTGATGCAGTGTGCGGTGTATGATCTGAGCACTGACAGGCTGACACCCCCACCCTACATATATTTCCCAAAGACAACTTCTGGATATGATGCTGAGCACGTGCACTCAACTTCTTTGGTCAACCATGGCAAGGTCTGTTCTGAGTGGAACCTCTCCTGTAAAACCGCTGTATGGTCTTGCCCACCGTGATGCAGCTCAGTTTCAGGGTCTTGGCAATCTTCTTATAGCCTAGGCCATCTTTATGTAGAGCAAAAATTCTTTTTTTCAGATCCTCAGAGAGTTCTTTGCCATGAGGTGCCATGTTGAACTTTCAGTGACCAGTAAGAGAGTGTGAGAGCGATAACATTAAATTAAACACACCTGCTCCCCATTCCCACCTGAGACCTTGTAACACTAACGAGTCACAAGACACCAGGGAGAGAAAATGGCTAATTGGGCCCAATTTGGACATTTCCACTTAGGGGTGTACCCACTTTTGTTGCCAACGGTTTAGACATTAATGGCTGTGTGTTGAGATATTTTGAGGGGACAGCAAATTGACACTGTTATACAGGCTGTACACTCACTACTTTACATTATAGCAAAGTGTCATTTCTTCAGTGTTGTCACATGAAAAGATATAATACAATATTTACAAAAAATGTGAGGGGTGTACTCACTTTTGTGAGATACTGTATATACATATATATTTACTGGCACCACACAGGCCACATAGACTGCAATGTAAAGGCACTTTCAATGCCTTTTTTTTCTAACACCCCACACCCGCCATATTTCAGCCCTCATAACTGCTTCTTGCAGTTATTTTATTAAAAAATAAAATGCTACACTTTTAATTTTTAATAAACTACACACCGCTGTATTTTGGGGACAATTGTGGGACAATTATAAACTGAACCAGAAATTTGATCTCTGGTTAATTTTATGAGCGCAAATTCCTACCGCAAGCTCACAGTAGTAATTACCAGCCACTTGTAATGGCTGGTTATTTATCATGCGCCTGTAAACAGACAAATTTGCCAGTTTTGGGGCGTGCAATAAATTAGCGCTCCACTTGTTATCTAGCCCTTAGTATGGTATTGTGTTTTTTTAAAAAAAGATAAATCTTAACTAGAATAGATTGCAAAACGTCCTTGTTTGATGTCAATTGGCTTCTTAAGTGCCTTCCATAAGTATTCACCCCCATTTCTACAGTTTGTAGTGTTACAATCTGGATAGATTTTATTGAGATTTCTACCATTTGATTTTCACAACATACCACTGACACTTTGTATGGGCAGAATATGTTTTATTGTGACACGGAAGTTAAATAATAAAAAAAAAGTTTGCTGGTTGCATAAGTGTTGGCTTTGCGTCACACACACAACATTCATTAGGCACTAAAGAACCTTTTGCCACACGTTTGTTGTGTCTTCCACATACTTTTTGGCAAACTCCTAATGTGATTTGACAAGGGACTTTTTTTGCGCAAAGGTTTTCATCTCACTTTGCATCTATGAAGCCCATCTTTTTAGAGTTATTTTATTAAAAAATAAAATGCTACACTTTTAATTTTTAATAAACTACACACCGCTGTATTTTGGGGACAATTGTGGGACAATTATAAACTGAACCAGAAATTTGATCTCTGGTTAATTTTATGAGCGCAAATTCCTACCGCAAGCTCACAGTAGTAATTACCAGCCACTTGTAATGGCTGGTTATTTATCATGCGCCTGTAAACAGACAAATTTGCCAGTTTTGGGGCGTGCAATAAATTAGCGCTCCACTTGTTATCTAGCCCTTAGTATGGTATTGTGTTTTTTAAAAAAAAGATAAATCTTAACTAGAATAGATTGCAAAACGTCCTTGTTTGATGTCAATTGGCTTCTTAAGTGCCTTCCATAAGTATTCACCCCCATTTCTACAGTTTGTAGTGTTACAATCTGGATAGATTTTATTGAGATTTCTACCATTTGATTTTCACAACATACCACTGACACTTTGTATGGGCAGAATATGTTTTATTGTGACACGGAAGTTAAATAATAAAAAAAAAGTTTGCTGGTTGCATAAGTGTTGGCTTTGCGTCACACACACAACATTCATTAGGCACTAAAGAACCTTTTGCCACACGTTTGTTGTGTCTTCCACATACTTTTTGGCAAACTCCTAATGTGATTTGACAAGGGACTTTTTTTGCGCAAAGGTTTTCATCTCACTTTGCATCTATGAAGCCCATCTTTTTAGAGTGTCTGGGATAATAGCTGTCCCATCGATAGTTTATACCATTTCAGCTGTGGCACTCTTAAACTCCATTGGTCTCTTGGTTGCTCTTACTGAGCCTTTCTTACCCTTCATTGGGCTAGATTACAAGTGGAGCACTAATTTATCACTCGCCCTCAAGAACCAAATTTATAAGTGGCTGGTTATTGCTACCACAAGCTTGCGGTAGCAATTAGCGCTTATCCTTAATTTTTATAAATATGCCACAAATGCCCCCAAAATACAGTGTAGTATATTTTATTAAAAAATAAAAATGGTAGCATTTTTTTAAATAAAATAACTGCACTAGGCAGTAATTTGGGGGTAAAGTTGGCAGGAGTGGGGTGTTAGAAAAAAAACTGCACTGAAAAGTGTCTTTACATTGCGGTCAATGGGAACTGTGTGTTCCCATAGACCCCAATGTAAATATATATGTATATGCTTATATACTTATATATTTATGTGTTAATATGTGTATATATATATGAGAATTTAAAAAAAATATCTGTAATTTGCACTGACCAAGATAATATTCTTATTTATATTTTGAGATTAATGTGCATACAAAAGCATTTGAACCATCAGAACTTTAGCCTCAGTGTAAGAAAAAGAAAACACAGAAGGGCGAAGAGCATAATCCTAAAAATAGAAATTTGAAAAAAAAATTATTACTCCAACAGCTTTTTAAAGTATAGCCATGAAAAGTCCAACACACGATAGATCTAGACATGTACAATCCAGAAACAATAAAAAATAAAAGTATATTTATTATTTAATTATGCCAAGTGAAAGCTCTCCAAAAACAATATAAATGTAACACTATAACATATTTATTATTTAATGATACATAGGTAAAGCTTCCACAGCTTCTCAGATATGTCTGAGATACATAATATTGGTTTAAATATTTTTTAGAACACTCAGGGCTAGATTATAAGTAGAGCACAATGCCGCCCCCTGCAGATTCGCGGCCAATAAGCCGCTAGCAGGGGGTGTCAACCAACTCGATCGTATAGGATCGGGCGGATTTATGTCTGCGGCCTCAGGGCAGGCGGACAAGTTATGGAGCAGCAGTCTTTAGAGCTTGATAATTTGTCCTTAAAGTCTCAGTTGTTAGAAAAAAAGGCTGCAAAGGGCATTATCATTGAGATACATACATATACATGTCTAAAGATGTACAGTATATGTATTTATATATATATATATATATATATATATATATATATATAGGTATAAATATATATTTATGCAAGGAAATCATATATATATATGTATTTATGAAGAAATAAAACATATTCTGCTATGTGAAGAACATTGGAATGTGAAATATTCATATTTTTATGTCGGGTTTGCATGCAAGTAGGGTGTTAGGGTTTTTTTCTGCTTTTGTGCTCTATTGACTTCTGTCAGGGAATATGTTATTGCGCATGCGATTTTGAAAGTTTGGATGAAAGCTCCACTTGTAATCTGGCCCTCAGAGTTTATATGTTTCTGATGCTTTAACAGGAAAAATTTAACCATTTTTTTCAACCACTGCTAAATATGTGAAAATGCATTTTCTGTCTTTGTCCATATCTCTCAGTAACCTCGATATTCAAAACATTGACAGAACAATGAGAAGTTGCTTGTTTGGTTTGCCAGGCTCACAGTCCATTGGTCTGTGATATATTCTAAAAAAGTGGGCTAAACATTTATGTGCTGACGAGTGGCAATGTGTCTAGGATATAATGGGGACTGCAACTTCAACAAATATCCGCCTACATGGCCACCGAGCTGCGATGTATACTGTGTATTCGTGAAATTTTAAAATAATAAAAATTCTGTGCTGTAACATTTCAAATTATGCATATGTATATTCAGATTAATTGTACAGTCACTAGATTTGTCACACTAGGAAATATCACCACTGAAAAGCGGGTGAGACTGATATGGTTGAATATTCAGTGCTTTGAATATTAGAAACTCACGGCATTGTTTCTCCAATAAAATACAGGCTACTCCCATGGAATGCCCAGTAAACTCCCATGGAATGTCTATATATTCATCAGTATACAAAAAGAGAGAAGCGCTCAACCTTGGAACGAACAATAGCTTAATAACAACCGAAAAGAAGCCTCTTTTTGCTCAACATGTGCCTTTTACAGAGAAGATCTTTTCTGTAGTACATCAGTCTGATCCTGACTAAACAGTACAGTCCAGACCCGAAATTCCAGGCAATCCCTCTCTGAACGTGAGAAATGGCAAAACAGAGACATACGTTTTGGCCTAGTATGGGCCTCGTCAGTAAGATGCAGCCATATCCCTCTAGGCACACTGAGCAATGGGTCCATGTCTGGTTTCCTGCATCAGCCTTAGGGAGACTTTTTCAGGGTCATAATTTGCATATACAAAAAAGAGAGAAGCACTCAACCTGGGAACAAACAATAGCATAATAGCTTGTTCTATGGCTAGTTAACACCCTAGGAGCAGCCTCTTTTTGCTCAGGAGATAAGACAAAATTTCAATCTTTTTCCACAAAAGAAGAATTTGAGATTAATTCTCGTTTTACGTGCGATTCTTGTTATGTTGTCTATCTCCTGGAATGTAAATACGGGGTACAATATTTAGGTAGGTCCTCTAGACCCCTAAAGAAAAGATGGGGGGAACACAATAGGAATGTTAAAAAAGGTATAATGAATCATAGTGTCCCACTACATAGCATCTATTGTCATGATGGACAAACTGATTTGTTCAGTATTTTTCCCTTGGAATTCATTGCCCCTAAATGGGGTAGAAATCGCCTGATCCATTTAAGACAGAGAGAGACTTTCTGGATTTGGAAATTAAAGACCTTTGTACCACATGGTTTGAATGAAAGTCTTGATATGGCTGCTTTTAATTGAGCTAGTGAAACTTGTATTTATCTTTGGATATACCATTTGGTTGGAGTAAGTTAGTATCCCCTAAACTCAGTTGTCTAATTAATAGGCTAACATTCAGTATTCACTATTTTTTATATTTTATATTTTAGTAACCATAGGTATGATTGATTAAGTGCTATGCATGATTATTTGGCACCACTCAATTGTGAGGATTTGTTTTTTTTTATCTATATGTATTTACCCTAGTATACATTAATATATTTATTTTAGGGTTTCTAGTATCAAATGTCTATGAAATTTTCTTTTTTTTAATTGTATAAATTAACAATAAATATGTATACTTTTTATTTTTTTGAGAAATTGTAAATGTGTGAACAACTTTAAGACATCCTGTCAGCACCCGCTATTTGTGATTCTATCATTAACGTCACAGTTAACATATAAGATTAGTAGGAACTACGAGTATGGAGACATAAGATGGCAATAGAAACTTAGTGTTTGACTATATTTGCGGCATTTAAATTTAGCCTGCAAAAGATCTTGCAATAAAGTTCTCCTTATTTTATACGGCAGGTTCGTTTTTTATTTTAAGTACGGCCTCTAGAAGCTTAGATCTATTTACTATCCGTGGGCTGAGTGTACAAACATTTCTGATTGGATATTGTTTGGAGGTATATTCAACCAAGCCCACTTTATTGACCTATCGGTAATTTGCCGGTCCTTAAGGAGTTCTGATTGGTTGTCTAAGAATAGGCTTGTTCACGCATGCGCCCTTGGTCGAGCTAGACACCGACTTGGGCTATTTAAGCTGTGTTACGGTGATGTATTATTACACCTGATGAAACGGTCTTAGTACCGGGAAACGCGTTGTGACAATTTTGTTTTAAAAAAACTAGATATTTTTAAGTAACACAGCTTTTTTTAGTTCTGGTTACAGTCTGATTCGTCTAACTGTAGTTTGTGGAGTTTGTATTTATATACTCTTGGACTTCTCACCGGACACTGCTGAGATTTACCTGTGGATAACAGTGGTCTGGACAGCTGTGAATTGTCCAGGAGGTCTTTGTGGCACTTATCAAGTGCTTATCACATTGTGAGTAAATTTCATCACTGTTCGTGTGAGTCCCTTAACACACTGATATACACTATTGTGGTGCCTGTTGTTTTCTTACACAGTTCTCGATCGGAGGAACGGATCATTGCACCCAGCTTGCTGGACGGCTGCTAACTGTTCAGAAGGTTTTTGTGGCACTTCTCAAGCGCTGAATATCTAGTAAGTAGGAACCGTAAATTGGGGGTTATCTGCTTACTTGCACAAATGGTACACACTATTTGGCGCCTCTTCTCTTTTTCTCTCTTTTTGCTCAAGATGTGCCTTTCAAGGAGAAGAACTTTCCTGTAGTAAATCAGTAGTGATGTCACGAACCTAAAATTTTGGGTTCGCGAACGACGAATGCGAACTTCCGCAAAAGTTTGCGAACCGGCGAACCGGGCGAACCGTCATAGACTTCAATAGGCAGGCGAATTTTAAAACCCACAGGGACTCTTTCTGGCCACAATAGTGATGGAAAAGTTGTTTCAAGGGGACTAACACCTGGACTGTGGCATGGGATCCATGGCAAAACTCCCATGGAAAATTACATAGTTGATGCAGAGTCTGGTTTTAATCCATAAAGGGCATAAATCACCTAACATTCCTAAATTGTTTGGAATAACCTGCTTTAAAACATAAGGTATGATGTATCGATCAGGTAGTGTAAGGGTTACGCCCGCTTCACAGTGCGCAGTGTAGGTGATATACCTGCCCTGACCATGCTTTGCAGACCAGGTATCAGTGGTCAGATGGACCCTTGCCCCAACACTGTGTGCCAGACATGCCATTATAGCAGACTTATATGGCTTTGGCGTTGCTTTTTGGTAATTAGAAGGCTGCTAAATGCCACTGCGCACCACACGTGTTTTATGCCCAGCAGTGAAGGGGTTAATTAGGGAGCATGTAGGCAGCTTGTAGAGTTAATTTTAGCTTAAGTGTAGTGTAGTAGACAACCCAAAGTATTGATCTAGGCCCATTTTGGTATATTTTATGCCACCATTTCACCGCCAAATGCGATCAAATAAAAAAAAATTGTTCACTTTTTCACAAACTTTAGATTTCTCACTGAAATTATTTACAAACAGCTTGTGCAATTATGGCACAAATGGTTGTAAATGCTTCTCTGGGATCCCCTTTGTTCAGAAATAGCAGACATATATGACTTTGGCGTTGCTTTCTGGTAATTAGAAGGCCGCTAAATGCATACATTTAATATTTAACATTTAATATTGGCATGACCCCTTGAATTACATATGACCATTGGTTTATGCATCACTGAGATTGGTAGTTTTTTGTGTGTCCACCAATTTCTCTCATACACATACATTTTACACCTCTCATTGCTATACAGGGAGTGCAGAATTATTAGGCAAATGAGTATTTTGACCACATCATCCTCTTTATGCATGTTGTCTTACTCCAAGCTGTATAGGCTCGAAAGCCTACTACCAGTTAAGCATATTAGGTGATGTGCATCTCTGTAATGAGAAGGGGTGTGGTCTAATGACATCAACACCCTATATCAGGTGTGCATAATTATTAGGCAACTTCCTTTCCTTTGGCAAAATGGGTCAAAAGAAGGACTTGACAGGCTCAGAAAAGTCAAAAATAGTGAGATATCTTGCAGAGGGATGCAGCATTCTTAAAATTGCAAAACTTCTGAAGCGTGATCATCGAACAATCAAGCGTTTCATTCAAAATAGTCAACAGGGTCGCAAGAAGCGCGTGGAAAAACCAAGGCGCAAAATAACTGCCCATGAACTGAGAAAAGTCAAGCGTGCAGCTGCCAAGATGCCACTTGCCACCAGTTTGGCCATATTTCAGAGCTGCAACATCACTGGAGTGCCCAAAAGCACAAGGTGTGCAATTCTCAGAGACATGGCCAAGGTAAGAAAGGCTGAAAGACGACCACCACTGAACAAGACACACAAGCTGAAACGTCAAGACTGGGCCAAGAAATATCTCAAGACTGATTTTTCTAAGGTTTTATGGACTGATGAAATGAGAGTGAGTCTTGATAGGCCAGATGGATGGGCCCGTGGCTGGATTGGTAAAGGGCAGAGAGCTCCAGTCCGACTCAGACGCCAGCAAGGTGGAGTTGGAGTACTGGTTTGGTCTAGTATCATCAAAGATGAGCTTGTGGGGCCTTTTCGGGTTGAGGATGGAGTCAAGCTCAACTCCCAGTCCTACTGTCAGTTTCTGGAAGACACCTTCTTCAAGCAGTGGTACAGGAAAAAGTCTGCATCCTTCAAGAAAAACATGATTTTCATGCAGGACAATGCTCCATCACACGCGTCCAAGTACCGTGGCTGGCAAGAAAGGGTATAAAAGAAGAAAATCTAATGACATGGCCTCCTTGTTCACCTGATCTGAACCCCATTGAGAACCTGTGGTCCATCATCAAATGTGAGATTTACAAGGAGGGAAAACAGTACACCTCTCTGAACAGTGTCTGGGAGGCTGTGGTTGCTGCTGCACGCAATGTTGATGGTGAACAGATCAAAACACTGACAGAATCCATGGATGGCAGGCTTTTGAGTGTCCTTGCAAAGAAAGATGGCTATATTGGTCACTGATTTGTTTTTGTTTTGTTTTTGAATGTCAGAAATGTATATTTGTGAATGTTGAGATGTTATATTGGTTTCACTGGTAAAAATAAATAATTGAAATGGGTATATATTTGTTTTTTGTTAAGTTGCCTAATAATTATGCACAGTAATAGTCACCTGTACACACAGATATCCCCCTAAAATAGCTATAACTAAAAACAAACTAAAAACTACTTCCAAAACTATTCAGCTTTGATATTAATGAGTTTTTTGGGTTCATTGAGAACATGGTTGTTGTTCAATAATAAAATGAATCCTCAAAAATACAACTTGCCTAATAATTCTGCACTCCCTGTATATCTCTTGTCCATATAGCACTTTTAATCATTAATATATACAACTCACTTTATAGTCACAATTTTAACTGATTATCAGTTTTTCCCCACATATATATCACCCTGAATTTAATAGTATCCT
Organism: Bombina bombina; assembly: GCF_027579735.1. Classification (NCBI taxonomy): domain Eukaryota; kingdom Metazoa; phylum Chordata; class Amphibia; order Anura; family Bombinatoridae; genus Bombina; species Bombina bombina. The sequence goes on from NC_069500.1 coordinate 1,117,105,498, forward strand.
TTACATCACATTGGTTGCAACTTTTTTATATATACAGTATATATATATATTGTAAATAAATGTTAAAGGAAAAGTCACCAGCGCTAAATCTAAGTTGATGGAAATGGTGTATACTAGGTTTATACAGTTAATGAAGTCCCAGTGTAGGATAGTATTTCTATATGAGTTGTGTATCAGGAACTATTGTGTGACCTCAGATTTTTTGAGAGTACTAGTTCAGTAGGATAATAGTGAAAGGCAAACCTGTACTACTAGTGTGTAAATTCAGACCACTTTGGGACTGTTAACTTCAAGTGCACAAGCACTACAAACTTATCAAAATAAGATAATACAAGTAGAAAAAGCGTGCTGCCCCTATTTTGATACAGAGTACCCATGTCTCTGAATAAAAGGTGAAAAAGAAAGAGAAAATTCAATAATGACATAGGGGCGCTCAGCTAATAAGATCTCTTATAGTAATGTAATAATGTTCTTTTTCAATAATTATTAGCGTGATGGAAATCAAAAATAAATGCGAAAATGTTCCTTTAACCCAAACTTTCAATTCTTCAGTAGGGAGATGTGTAGTAAGTAGTTACTGCTTACCAAACTTTACCCCAATCATATGAGGTAATGTATTCGCTCAGGTGTAGGTAGAGTGGAGTGGATTCTCCGTGCCTCTCAGGGTAGATATCCAGGTGTCCCCTTTAGCCTATGGATCTCCTTCTTGGGATGATGTTAGGTAGTTCAATGGAAATCCTGGACTCTCTTGGTTTTAATCCAGAAGAGATGCGAAGGGCTGTTTTATTATCCAATGGTGGTGAGAATCTCTGTCCCCTCAGGTGGTCATCCTGAGTTTATACAGAGAGGAAAGAAAAGAAGCACATAGCATAATACTGTATATACAAAAGAAGGAGTTTTATTTTGTTACAGAGTATTCTTACACTGTTCACCCTCAATCAATTATGAAGTAAGATCATGGCATAAAAAAGACATAATTCAACTTGTCTCCAAGGTCTCAGTGTAGCTGGATATAGTCAAGTCTTAAAATAAGACAGTAATACCGTCCCTTAGTGGTCAGAAGTCTGACCGTTATCTTGAAAGAAATTTAGCATAGAGTCTTTACCAGTATCAACTGCACCACTAAATAACTGAAAAGAAGTTGCATATGACTTTGAAACGTGTAAGGAACTTCTACGTTGGCGGACAGTGCCTAACTCCACGGCTATTTTTGTTCACATTTTAAACAATTGTTTTTATACATTCTCATTTATATTTGTAAACGTTTTACTATATACCTTTTACTCTGTATTCACACACCTCTTTTCAGTTATTTAGTGGTGCAGTTGATACTGGTAAAGACTCTATGCTAAATTTCTTTCAAGATAAAGGTCAGACTTCTGACCACTATTGTCCAGCTACACTGAGACCTTGGAGACAAGTTGAAGTGTGTCTTTAATATGCCATGATCTTACCTCATAATTGATTGAAGGTTAACATTGTAAGCATACTCTGTAACAAAATAAAACTCCTTCTTTTGTATATACAGAATGCTATATGCTTCTTTTCTTTCCTCTCTGTATAAACTCTGTATGACCACCTGAGGGGACAGAGATTCTCACCACCATTGGATAATAAAACAGCCCTTCGCATCTCTTCTGGATTAAAAGCAAGAGAGTCCAGGATTTCCATTGAACTACCTAAAATCATCCCAAGAAGGAGATCCTTAGGCTAAAGGGGACACCTGGATATCTACCCTGAGAGGCACAGAGAATCCACTCCACTCTACCTACACCTGAGCGAATACATTACCTCATATGATTGGGGTAAAGTTTGGTAAGCAGTAACTACTTACTACACATCTCCCTACTGAAGAATTGAAAGTTTGGGTTAAAGGAACATTTTCACATTTATTTCCATCACGCTAATAATTATTGAAAAAGAACATTATTACATTACTATCAGAGATCTTATTAGCTGTGCACCCCTACGTCATTATTGAATTTTCTCTTTCTTTTTCACCATATATAGATTGTACTTTATTTTACAAGTTGCCATATTGACTATAACTTATTTGACATATATTAGGTTTGATGATGCTTATCAGTTCTCACTAAAAGGCACACTATTAGTATGGCACAATAGATTCACTCTTTAGGGAAATTATATCTATTACTGATTTTCCTTCATTTGATATTTTAAAGGGATAGTAAACCCAATTTTTTTTCTTTCATGATTCAGATAGAGCATGCATTTTTAAGCAACTTTCTAATTTACTCCTATTATCAATGTGTCTTTGTTCTCTTACGGCTAGATTTGGAGTTTTGTCGGTAACGACCCGAAAAACTAACGCCGGCTTTTTTCTGGCCGCACCATAAAAATAACTCTGGTATTGAGAGTCCACATAAAGGCTGCGTTAGGCTCCAAAAAAGGAGCGTAGAGCATATTTAACGCAGCTTCAACTCTCGATACCAGAGTTGCTTACGCAAGCGGCCAGCCTCAAAAACGTGCTCGTGCACGATTCCCCCATAGGAAACAATGGAGCTGTTTGAGCTGAAAAAAAACCTAACACCTGCAAAAAAGCCGCGTTTAGCTCCTAACGCAGCCCCATTGTTTGCTATGCGGAAACACTTCCTACGTCTGCACCTAACACTCTAACATGAACCCCGAGTCTAAACACCCCTAACCTTACACTTATTAACCCCTAATCTGCCGACCCCGCTATCGCTGACCCCTGCATATTATTATTAACCCCTAATCTGCCGCTCCGTAAACCGCCGCTACTTACATTATCCCTATGTAACCCTAATCTGCTGCCCTAACATCGCCGACCCCTATATTATATTTATTAACCCCTAATCTGCCCCCCACAACGTCGCCTCCACCTGCCTACACTTATTAACCCCTAATCTGCCGACCGGACCTGAGCGCTACTATAGTAAAGTTATTAACCCCTAATCCGCCTCACTAACCCTATAATAAATAGTATTAACCCCTAATCTGCCCTCCCTAACATCGCCGACACCTAACTTCAATTATTAACCACTAATCTGCCGACTGGAGCTCACCGCTATTCTAATAAATGTATTAACCCCTAAAGCTAAGTCTAACCCTAACACTAACACCCCCCTAAGTTAAATATAATTTAAATCTAACGAAATTAATTAACTCTTATTAAATAAATTATTCCTATTTAAAGCTAAATACTTACCTGTAAAATAAATCCTAATATAGCTACAATATAAATTATAATTATATTATAGCTATTTTAGGATTAATATTTATTTTACAGGTAACTTTGTATTTATTTTAACCAGGTACAATAGCTATTAAATAGTTAAGAACTATTTAATAGCTAAAATAGTTAAAATAATTACAAATTTACCTGTAAAATCAATCCTAACCTAAGTTACAATTAAACCTAACACTAAACTATCAATAAATTTATTAAATAAACTACCTACAATTACCTACAATTAACCTAACACTACACTATCAATATTACAATTAAATAAATACAATTCCTACAAATAAATACAATTAAATAAACTTGCTAAAGTACAAAAAATAAAAAAGAACTAAGTTACAAAAAATAAAAAAATATTTACAAACATAAGAAAAATATTACAACAATTTTAAACTAATTACACCTACTCTAAGCCCCCTAATAAAATAACAAAGACCCCCAAAATAAAAAAAATGCCCTACCCTATTCTAAATTACTAAAGTTCAAAGCTCTTTTACCTTACCAGCCCTGAACAGGGCCCTTTGCGGGGCATGCCCCAAGAAGTTCAGCTCTTTTGCCTGTAAAAAAAAAAATACAATACCCAAGCCCCCCAACATTACAACCCACCACCCACATACCCCTAATCTAACCCAAACCCCCCTTAAATAAACCTAACACTAAGCCCCTGAAGATCTTCCTACCTTGTCTTCACCTCACCGGGTTCAACGATCTGTCCAGAAGAGCTCCTCCGATGTCCTGATCCAAGCCCAAGCGGGGGGCTGAAGAGGTCCATGATCCGGCTGAAGTCTTCATCCAAGCGGGGCAGAAGAGGTCTTCCATCCGATTGAAGTCTTCATCCAAGCGGGATCTTCTATGGTCATCCATCCGGAGCGGAGCGGCAGGATCCTGAAGACCTCCAACGCGGAACATCCATCCTGGCCGACGACTGAACGACGAATGACGGTTCCTTTAAATGATGTCATCCAAGATGGCGTCCCTCGAATTCCGATTGGCTGATAGGATTCTATCAGCCAATCGGAATTAAGGTAGGAATATTCTGATTGGCTGATGGAATCAGCCAATCAGAATCAAGTTCAATCCGATTGGCTGATCCAATCAGCCAATCAGATTGAGCTCGCATTCTATTGGCTGTTCCGATCAGCCAATAGAATGCGAGCTCAATCTGATTGGCTGATTGGATCAGCCAATTGGATTGAACTTGATTCTGATTGGCTGATTCCATCAGCCAATCAGCATATTCCTACCTTAATTCCGATTGGCTGACAGAATCCTATCAGCCAATCGGAATTCGAGGGACGCCATCTTGGATGACGTCCCTTAAAGGAACCATCATTCGGCTAGTAGGCGTCGGGAGAAGAGGATGTTCCGTGTTGGAGGTCTGCAAGATGGATCCGGAAGAAAGAAGATTGAAGATGCCGTTGATAGAAGACTTCATCCGGATCATGGACCTCTTCAGCTCCCGCTTGGATGAAGACTTCATCCGGATCATGGACCTCTTCAGCTCCCGCTTGGATGAAGACTTCAGCCGGATCATTGACCTCTTCAGCCCCCCGCTTGGGCTTGGATCAGGACATCGGAGGAGCTCTTCAGGACGGATCGGTGAACCTGGTATGGTGAAGATAAGGTAGGAAGATCTTCAGGGGCTTAGTTTTAGGTTTATTTAAGGGGGGGTTTGGGTTAGATTAGGGGTATGTGGGTGGTGGGTTGTAATGTTGGGGGGGGGGGTATTGTATGTTTTTTTTTTTACAGGCAAAAGAGCTGAATTCTTTGGGGCATGCCCCGCAAAGGGCCCTGTTCAGGGCTGGTAAGTTAAAAGAGCTTTGAACTGTAGTAATTTAGAATAGGGTAGGGCATTTTTTATTTTGGGGGTCTTTGTTATTTTATTAGGGGGCTTAGAGTAGGTGTAATTAGTTTAAAATTGTTGTAATATTTTTCTTATGTTTGTAAATATTTTTTTATTTTTTGTAACTTAGTTCTTTTTTATTTTTTGTACTTTAGTTAGTTTATTTCATTGTAGTTATTTGTAGGAATTGTATTTAATTTATTTATTGATAGTGTAGTGTTAGGTTTAATTGTAGGTAATTGTAGGTATTTTATTTAATTAATTTAATGATAGTATAGTGTTAGGTTTAATTGTAATTTAGGTTAGGCTTTATTTTACAGGTAATTTTGTAATTATTTTAACTAGGTAACTATTAAATAGTTCTTAACTATTTAATAGCTATTGTACCAGGTTAAAATAAATACAAAGTTACCTGTAAAATAAATATTAATCCTAAAATAGCTATAATATAATTATAATTTATATTGTAGCTATATTAGGATTTATTTTATAGGTAAGTATTTAGCTTTAAATAGGAATAATTTATTTAATAAGAGATAATTAATTTAGTTAGATGTAAATTATATTTAACTTAGGGGGGTGTTAGTGTTAGGGTTAGACTTAGCTTTAGGGGTTAATACATTTATTAGAATAGCGGTGAGCTCCAGTCGGCAGATTAGGGGTTAATAAGTGTAGGCAGGTGGAGGCGACGTTGAGGGGGGCAGATTAGGGGTTAATAAATATAATATAGGGGTCGGCGGTGTTAGGGGCAGCAGATTAGGGGTACATAAGGATAACGTAGGTGGCGGTGCTTTGCGGTCGGCAGATTAGGGATTAATTATTGTAGGTAGCTGGCTGCGACGTTGTGGGGGGCAGATTAGGGGTTAATAAATATAATATAGGGGTTGGCGGTGTTAGGGGCAGCAGATTAGGGGTACATAAGGATAACGTAGGTGGCGGCACTTTGCGGTCGGCAGATTAGGGGTTAATAAGTGTAGGTAGGTGGAGGCGACGTTGTGGGGGGCAGGTTAGGGGTTAATAAATATAATACAGGGGTCGGCGGTGTTAGGGGCAGCAGATTAGGGGTACATAAGGATAACGTAGGTGGCGGTCGGCAGATTAGGGGTTAAAAAAATTTATTCGAGTGTCGGCGATGTGGGGGGACCTCGGTTTAGGGGTACATAGGTAGTTTATGGGTGTTAGTGTACTTTAGAGTACAGTAGTTAAGAGCTTTATAAACCGGCGTTAGCCCAGAAAGCTCTTAACTACTGACTTTTTTCCTGCGGCTGGAGTTTTGTCGTTAGATGTCTAACGCTCACTTCAGAAACGACTCTAAATACCGGAGTTAGAAAGATCCCATTGAAAAGATAGGATACGCAATTTACGTAAGGGGATCTGCGGTATGGAAAAGTCGCGGCTGAAAAGTGAGCGTTAGACCCTATTTTGAGTGACTCCAAATACCGGCGGTAGCCTAAAACCAGCGTTAGGAGCCTCTAACGCTGGTTTTCACGGCTAACGCCAAACTCCAAATCTAGGCTTTAGTATCTTTATTTGAATTTAAGCTTAGAAGCTGGCCCATTTTTTGGTTCAGCACCTGGGTTGCGATTGCTGATTGGTGGCTAAAAGTAGCCACAAATCAGTAAGCGCTATTCAGGGTGCTGAATCAAAAATCAGACAGTTTCATAGCGTAGATTCCTGCTTTTTCAAATAAAGATAGCAAGAGAACGATGAAAAAATGTATATTAGGAGTAAATTAGAAAGTTGCTTAAAATTGGATGCTCTATCTGATTCATGAAAGATCCCTTTAATGTTGTGTATTAAGCACATTAATATTTTAAGGCCTAGATTTAGAGTTCGGCGGTAGCCGTCAAAACCAGCGTTAGAGGCTCCTAACGCTGGTTTTGGCCGCCCGCTGGTATTTGGAGTCAGTGATTAAAGGGTCTAACGCTCACTTTACAGCCGCGACTTTTCCATACCGCAGATCCCCCTACGCCATTTGCGTAGCCTATCTTTTCAATGGGATCTTTCTAACGCTGGTATTTAGAGTCGTTTCTGCAGTGAGCGTTAGAGCTCTAACGACAAGATTCCAGCCGCCTGAAAAAAGCAGGAGTTAAGAGCTTTCTGGCTAACGCCGGTTTATAAAGCTCTTAACTACTGTGCCCTAAAGTACACTAACACCCATAAACTACCTATGTACCCCTAAACCGAGGTCCCCCCACATCGCCGCCACTCGATTAAAATTTTTAACCCCTAATCTGCCGACCGCCACCTACGTTATACTTATGTACCCCTAATCTGCTGCCCCTAACCCCGCCGACCCCTATATTACATTTATTAACCCCTAACTTGCCCCCCACAACGTCGCCGCAAGCTACTTAAAATAATTAACCCCTAATCTTCCGACCGCAAATCGCCGCCACCTACGTTATCCCTATGTACCCCTAATCTTCTGCCCCTAACATCGCCGACCCCTATGTTATATTTATTAACCCCTAATCTGCCCCCCACAACGTCGCCGACACCTACCTACACTTATTAACCCCTAATCTGCCGAGCGGACCTGAGCGCTACTATAATAAAGTTATTAACCCCTAATCCGCCTCACTAACCCTATCATAAATAGTATTAACCCCTAATCTGCCCTCCCTAACATCGCCGACACCTACCTTCAATTATTAACCCCTAATCTGCCGAGCGGAGCTCACCGCTATTCTAATAAATGTATTAACCCCTAAAGCTAAGTCTAACCCTAACACTAACACCCCCCTAAGTTAAATATAATTTTTATCTAACGAAATAAATTAACTCTTATTAAATAAATGATTCCTATTTAAAGCTAAATACTTACCTGTAAAATAAATCCTAATATAGCTACAATATAAATTACATTTATATTATAGCTATTTTAGGATTAATATTTATTTTACAGGTAACTTTGTATTTATTTTAACCAGGTACAATAGCTATTAAATAGTTAAGAACTATTTAATAGTTACCTAGTTAAAATAATTACAAATTTACCTGTAAAATAAATCCTAACCTAAGATATAATTAAACCTAACACTACCCTATCAATAAAATAATTAAATAAACTACCTACAATTACCTACAATTAACCTAACACTACACTATCAATAAATTAATTAAACACAATTGCTACAAATAAATACAATTAAATAAACTATCTAAAGTACAAAAAATAAAAAAGAACTAAGTTACAGAAAATAAAAAAATATTTACAAACATAAGAAAAATATTACAACAATTTTAAACTAATTACACCTACTCTAAGCCCCCTAATAAAATAACAAAGACCCCCAAAATAAAAAATTCCCTACCCTATTCTAAAATACAAAAATTACAAGCTCTTTTACCTTACCAGCCCTGAACAGGGCCCTTTGCGGGGCATGCCCCAAGAATTTCAGCTCTTTTGCCTGTAAAAAAAAACATACAATACCCCCCCCCAAACATTACAACCCACCACCCACATACCCCTAATCTAACCCAAACCCCCTTAAATAAACCTAACACTAATCCCCTGAAGATCTTCCTACCTTGTCTTCACCATCCAGGTATCACCGATCCGTCCTGGCTCCAAGATCTTCATCCAACCCAAGCGGGGGTTGGCGATCCATAATCCGGTGCTCCAAAGTCTTCCTCCTATCCGGCAAGAAGAGGACATCCGGACCGGCAAACATCTTCTCCAAGCGGCATCTTCTATGTTCTTTCATCCGATGACGACCGGCTCCATCTTGAAGACCTCCAGCGCGGATCCATCCTCTTCTTCCGACGACTAGACGACGAATGACGGTTCCTTTAAGGGACGTCATCCAAGATGGCGTCCCTCGAATTCCGATTGGCTGATAGGATTCTATCAGCCAATCGGAATTAAGGTAGGAATTTTCTGATTGGCTGATGGAATCAGCCAATCAGAATCAAGTTCAATCCGATTGGCTGATCCAATCAGCCAATCAGATTGAGCTCGCATTCTATTGGCTGATCGGAACAGCCAATAGAATGCGAGCTCAATCTGATTGGCTGATTGGATCAGCCAATCGGATTGAACTTGATTCTGATTGGCTGATTCCATCAGCCAATCAGAATATTCCTACCTTAATTCCGATTGGCTGATAGAATCCTATCAGCCAATCGGAATTCGAGGGACGCCATCTTGGATGACGTCCCTTAAAGGAACCGTCATTCGTCGTCTAGTCGTCGGAAGAAGAGGATGGATCCGCGCTGGAGGTCTTCAAGATGGAGCCGGTCGTCATCGGATGGAAGAACATAGAAGATGCCGCTTGGAGAAGATGTTTGCCGGTCCGGATGTCCTCTTCTTGCCGGATAGGAGGAAGACTTTGGAGCACCGGATTATGGATCGCCAACCCCCGCTTGGGTTGGATGAAGATCTTGGAGCCAGGACGGATCGGTGATACCTGGATGGTGAAGACAAGGTAGGAAGATCTTCAGGGGATTAGTGTTAGGTTTATTTAAGGGGGTTTGGGTTAGATTAGGGGTATGTGGGTGGTGGGTTGTAATGTTGGGGGGGGGGTATTGTATGTTTTTTTTTACAGGCAAAAGAGCTGAAATTCTTGGGGCATGCCCCGCAAAGGGCCCTGTTCAGGGCTGGTAAGGTAAAAGAGCTTGTAATTTTTGTATTTTAGAATAGGGTAGGGAATTTTTTATTTTGGGGGTCTTTGTTATTTTATTAGGGGGCTTAGAGTAGGTGTAATTAGTTTAAAATTGTTGTAATATTTTTCTTATGTTTGTAAATATTTTTTTATTTTCTGTAACTTAGTTCTTTTTTATTTTTTGTACTTTAGATAGTTTATTTAATTGTATTTATTTGTAGCAATTGTGTTTAATTAATTTATTGATAGTGTAGTGTTAGGTTAATTGTAGGTAATTGTAGGTAGTTTATTTAATTATTTTATTGATAGGGTAGTGTTAGGTTTAATTATATCTTAGGTTAGGATTTATTTTACAGGTAAATTTGTAATTATTTTAACTAGGTAACTATTAAATAGTTCTTAACTATTTAATAGCTATTGTACCTGGTTAAAATAAATACAAAGTTACCTGTAAAATAAATATTAATCCTAAAATAGCTATAATATAAATGTAATTTATATTGTAGCTATATTAGGATTTATTTTACAGGTAAGTATTTAGCTTTAAATAGGAATCATTTATTTAATAAGAGTTAATTTATTTCGTTAGATAAAAATTATATTTAACTTAGGGGGGTGTTAGTGTTAGGGTTAGACTTAGCTTTAGGGGTTAATACATTTATTAGAATAGCGGTGAGCTCCGCTCGGCAGATTAGGGGTTTATAATTGAAGGTAGGTGTCGGCGATGTTAGGGAGGGCAGATTAGGGGTTAATACTATTTATGATGGGTTAGTGAGGCGGATTAGGGGTTAATAACTTTATTATAGTAGCGCTCAGGTCCGCTCGGCAGATTAGGGGTTAATAAGTGTAGGTAGGTGTCGGCGACGTTGTGGGGGGCAGATTAGGGGTTAATAAATATAACATAGGGGTCGGCGATGTTAGGGGCAGAAGATTAGGGGTACATAGGGATAACGTAGGTGGCGGCGATTTGCGGTCGGAAGATTAGGGGTTAATTATTTTAAGTAGCTTGCGGCGACGTTGTGGGGGGCAAGTTAGGGGTTAATAAATGTAATATAGGGGTCGGCGGGGTTAGGGGCAGCAGATTAGGGGTACATAAGTATAACGTAGGTGGCGGTCGGCAGATTAGGGGTTAAAAATTTTAATCGAGTGTCGGGGATGTGGGGGGACCTCGGTTTAGGGGTACATAGGTAGTTTATGGGTGTTAGTGTACTTTAGGGCACAGTAGTTAAGAGCTTTATAAACCGGCGTTAGCCAGAAAGCTCTTAACTCCTGCTTTTTTCAGGCGGCTGGAATCTTGTCGTTAGAGCTCTAACGCTCACTGCAGAAACGACTCTAAATACCAGCGTTAGAAAGATCCCATTGAAAAGATAGGCTACGCAAATGGCGTAGGGGGATCTGCGGTATGGAAAAGTCGCGGCTGTAAAGTGAGCGTTAGACCCTTTAATCACTGACTCCAAATACCAGCGGGCGGCCAAAACCAGCGTTAGGAGCCTCTAACGCTGGTTTTGACGGCTACCGCCGAACTCTAAATCTAGGCCTTAGTTTGGTATACAATAAGGTGGTCACTTATTCACTTTCTCCCTCTGTTTAGTATGTTAGATTACTAGTAGAAAAGTATTATTTGTAAATGATGATTGCCCCTTTGCTGTAAGTAGCGAGATAGCTTTACGTTTTGGAACTGTCACATTCCCTATCACATATTCTGTTTTTACTAGAGTTAGTTTAATGTATTTTGTTCATAATTTTACAATTTCTTATTATTAAGAAGGACAGAGAATGATACATTAGCAACACACCTTTTGTTTGACCTATCACAGAACCTTGCCGGATTAATTTAGAGACAAGACGTGCTGTGTCTTGTGGTGACGTCAGATGAGAAACGCCTTCGCACAGTCTGACTGTAGACACAACTAGACCATAATGATATTGTAGGTATTCTTTTTGTTAGATTTGTTTTTTATAATTGAACAGAATTCTGGATTGAGAGTGATGATTTTATTTACATTTGTTTATATTTTGATGGTCATTTTGAGGGCTCTTATACTTAGGCTATAGGGTTTGTTTATATGTAGCTGGATATGTTGGGCATGCTACTATTTTGATTGGTAGCTTGTTGTAAATTTAACGGCTGAGATTACACGGCTATGTCTGCATGATGAAACAGTGATTCTAAACACTGAGAAACGTGTTGCAGAGAATACAGGGTATTAGTTGTACATCCCCTGTTTGTACTTGTATGGTTTTATATGAGGAATTTTATATAGGTGTTTTCATTAAACCTTTTTTAACATGAAAATGCAGTCAACCTACTTGTACAATACGAATACAGCTACCTTTACCAACTCAAGTTTGGCAGTTTGGTATCCGGAGTTCCTGCACACTGGGAGTCAATCAGATGGAATGTTGGCCTGTGAACTACAAGCATGCACTTAATAGCACATTAGGGTTCTCTTTTTATCTTGTATGATATTTGCATATAGATGCAAACATATGGTGCCTCTTTGCTGTTAGTTGTGTTATAGAAATTGTATCACCATGAGTGGAAGGAAGAGTGCAGCCTGAAGTGTGAAGGGGATTGAGAAGATTTGTTTGAAACACTCCGGTGAATTCCTGATATCTAGGACTAATTGTGTTTAACACAATATTCACTCTCTGGGACGGTTTTGTCTTCACACCATAGAGCACTGCTATATATGAATACACATTATTATTATTGTCTTTCATGTCACATGCTGATATTCTGTTGAATAGTGCTTAATATATTCTATAATATAAGCGCCCCCTATTGGTTAATATAGGTTGTCTTTGAGATAGCATTGCAGCATATATATTTGTGTAGAAAACTATCGCAATATTATTATAAGTAAATACATTGCAATCTGAATTTTGCCCACAGCACTCCACATAAACTGCAATCATTAAAGTTACTAATGGCCTACAGCAAAATCAAAAGGCCACTTTTCTTTGTTAATCCTTCTTAATCTGTCTGCAGCCTTTGACACTGTTGACCACATTCTCTCTCCCTAAACCCCCCAATCCTTCGGCATCTGTGACACAGCTCTCTCGTAGCTTTTCTCTTACCTGTCTAACTGGACCTTTAGTGTTTCCTACTCTGGAACATCCTCTGAACTTTACCAATTTCTGTTGGGGTACCACAAGGCTCTGTCCTTGGTCCCATTCTCTTCTCAATTTAAACATCATCCTTAGGTTCCTTAAAACAGTCCCATGGTTTTCAATACCATTTATATGCTGATGATACCGAAATCTACATCTCTGCACCAGACCTATCCCCTATCCTTACTAACTTGTGTCATTAACTGTCTTTCTAACATTTCATTCTGGATGTCCTCTCACTACCTTAAGCTAAATCTCTCCAAAACTGAGCTCTTTATTTTCCCCCCTCCTTCCAAAATCCCTACACCCCAACTTTCTCTAACTGTTGATAATAACATTATTACCCCAACCCTGCATGCCTGGGGTCACACTTGACTCAGATCTCTCTTTCACTCCCCACATCCAGTCTTTGGCCAGTTCCTGCTGCCTCTACCTTAAAAACATCTCCAAAATTCACCACTTCCTCACACAAGACACACCTAAGACTTAATCCACCCTATCATCATTTCCTGCCTTGACTATTGCAACTCCATCCTCTACAGCCTCCCTAGCTGCCATCTATCTCCCTTACAATCCATAATAAATGCTTCTGCCAGGCTAATCTTCCTTACATGTCACTTCTCATCTGATGCACCTCTCTGCCTGTCCCTTCACTGGCTTCCTCTAACCTCCCGAATGAAACATAAAATCCTGACCCTAACTTTTAAAGCTCTCAATAACACTGCTCCACCCTTTATCTCCATACTAGGTTCCAGATATTCTCCCTCCCGTCCCCTTCACTCTGCTCATGACCTCCTTCTCTCCTCCTCTCTTGTTACCTCCTCACATTCCCATCTACAGGACTTTTCCAGACTGGCTCCTATTTTGTGGAACTCTCTGACTTCGCTCTACACGGCTCTCCCTTAGTTTTCAAACTTTCATTGCTCCTTAAAGACTCACTGTTCAGGGATACATATAATATACACTATTATTTCCCTATCTTAGTTCCTCTCCTCCTTTGGCTATCCCCTTGAACCCCCTTAGCATGTTAGCCTACGAGCCTAGCTGTTTTGTAGATCACCTTCATGAAAGATGATTTACAACAGTGAAACTCATGGCAGGGCCCTCTATCACTTTGTCTCCCATAACTGTCACTTTGCATATTAGACCCATGTCTTTAGCGCTGCTGAACCTGTTGGCGCTCTACAAATAACCGATAATAATAATAATAACAACCTGTTGGTGCTCTAAAAATAACTGATAATAATAAATCAAGATAGCATTATTATGAAATATGAATAATAGAAATGCGAAAATGCGATTGCAATATTGAGAAATATGGAATCGCAATATTGCGATCGCAATATTGTGAAATATGGAATCGCAATATTGCGATCGCAATGCACAAATGCATGTTCTCAATATAATGTAAATGTTAATATTGAGAAAGTGCAATCACAATCTTAAAAAGTAAAACTGCATGCTTCTTTAGGTTTATGGTGCATGAAAATCTATCTAGCTTAGCGATGGCCCACTTTCTAACACATGTAGGCTGCAAATCAATATTTTAGAAGCCTAGGTCCACATATAAATGGGTATTAAACACACACAAAATAATGCATTTCCAAAAAATGTTTAGCTGCACAAGGTTAGACATATCTAACACACAAAGGAAACAAGGGCGTTAAATTGGCCTAGCACAGTAAAAGTGGTATGAAACAGTGTACAGAATAATCCCAAAAAACAACATATTTGTAGAAAGGCACTCACAGGATTTTTTATTTAAAAATATAAACTTCCTTCATTTTAAATCTATCAAAATATGTCAATATTTCGCCTGAAAGACCAGTCTTTTTCAAGACAACAACATACTATCTAAAAATGATCTTTTTATACAACAAACATATCTCACTATATAGTTTACCAAAGTCCCACCCCTTGTGCACACGGTCACCCAATCAATTAAAAACCCATTTCGCAACTAGATTGTACTGATTAAAATATTTCAGACACTAGGGTTAACCACATCTCGAAGTTCCATTATCGAGTTATTCTATAATAGCATTTTACCAATTCAGGCTTTTTGATAAACTGCAGTTTAATCACAATAGTGATGTCTTTTTTTGATCACGCACATCAAGTATTGTTAACTACTCTCTATGTCCAATGTGTTCTCATGGGTGTTACCTGAACATATGTACACAATACCATATGTGTCTCTATTTGTGTGTCCACAACCCTTCTTCGTATATCATTACATCCTGGTCAATCCATACAATGTTATACTCATAGTGTAATATGGACTTACGATCAAAGTGACCGTATTTATAATCTGATCGCATTCTCTACTAACTCCTAATACAGATCATCAGTATAGCCATTCATTGGAGAGAATTCATCCTCTTTCCTTATTATATACACACGTTCCTTTTATTTGTGTCATCCATATGTAAACAGTACCTTATGTATCTTTGTGAGTGTATCCACCCTCTTTTTTATATTTAGGTTGTTACTTTCCAGCCAAATGGAGGAACACTGTAATTGATATGGTCTATAAATGCAAAATACAAGGTATCAGTGTGTAAGATCCATCAATATCCCTAACCAACCTAAATGCAGTCCATTGCAATTGTGTTATACACATGTGTAATCTTTATCGACAACTCAGCTGCCTAACTAATAACATGAGGGGTCTCTCTCCTTTATCAGTTCATGGGCGTTGTTTACTTCATCCAATGCGAAAATGTTCTCTCTGCATATTAACTGCCATCTTTATTTATATAACGCTGTCTGTCACTCAAGGCAAGCATATTTTTCAAACATCAAGCCTTTTATCGTGCATAGTTTTCTATTGCATAGCTGTATTTCTTGTATTTCAGCCAATAGGATTGAGCTCGCATTCTATTGGCTGATCCAATCAGCCAATAGGATTTTTTCTACCTTAATTCCGATTGGCTGATAGAATTCTATCAGCCAATCGGAATTCAAGGGACGCCATCTTGGATGAAGTCATTTAAAGGAACCTTAATTCTTCAGTTGGACTTCGTTTGAAGAGGATGCTCCGCGTCGGATGTCTTGAAGATGGAGCCGCTCCATGGATGGATGAAGATAGAAGATGCCGCCTGGATGAAAACTTCTGCCCGTCTGGAGGACATCTTCTTCCCGGCTTGGATGAAGACTTCTGCCTGTCTGGAGGACCAATTCGCCTGGCTTTGTTGAGGACTTCGGCCCGGTTTGGGTGAAGCATTCTCAAGGTAGGGTGATCTTCAAGGGGTTAGTGTTAGGTTTTATTAAGGGGGTATTGGGTCGGTTTTAGAGTAGGGTTGGGTGTGTGGGTGGTGGGTTTGAATGTTGGGGGAGTATTGTACTTTTTTTTACAGGTAAAAGAGCTGATTACTTTGGGGCAATGCCCCGCAAAAGGCCCTTTTAAGGGCTATTTGTAATTTAGTATAGGGTAGGGTTTTTTATTTTATTAGGGGGATTAGATTAGGTGTAATTAGTTTAAAAAACTTGTAATTATTTTATTATTTTCTGTAATTTAGTGGGGGGGGTTCGTACTTTAGATAATTTTTTTAAATTGTATTTAATTGTATTTAGTTTAGGCAATTAATTTAATTATAGTGTAGTGTTAGGTGTAATTGTAACTTAGGTTAGGATTAATTTTACAGGAAAATTTGAATTTATTTTAACTAGGTAGCTATTAAATAGTTAATAACTATTTAATAACTATTCTACCTAGTTAAAATAAATACAAACTTGCCTGTAAAATAAAAATAAACCCTAAGCTAGCTACAATGTAACTATTAGTTATATTGTAGCTATCTTATGGTTTATTTTATAGGTAAGTATTTAGTTTTAAATAGGAATTATTTAGTTAATGATAGGAATATTTATTTAGATATATTTAAATTATATTTAAGTTAGGGGGGTTAGGTTTAGGGTTAGACTTAGGTTTTGAAGTTAATACATTTAATATAGTGGCAGCGACGTTGTGGGCGGCAGATTAGGGGTTCATAAATGTAGTTAGGTTGTGGAGACATTGGGGTGGCAGATTAGGGGTTAATATATATAATGTAGGGTTCGGCGATGTTGGGGGCAGCAGATTAGGGGTTAATAAGTATAATGTAGGTGGCGGCGGTGTCTGGAGCGGCAGATTAGGGATTAATAATATTATGCAGGTGTCGGCGATGTCGGGGGCGGCGGATTAGGACTTAATAAGTGTAAGATTAAGGGTGTTTAGACTCGGGGTTCATGTTAGGGTGTTAGGTGTAGACATAAATGTATTTTCCCCATAGGAATCAATGGGGCTGCGTTAAGAGCTGAACGCTGCTTTTTTGCAGGTGTTAGTTTTTTTTTTCAGCCGGCTCTCCCCCATTGATTCCTATGGGGAAATCGAGCACAAGCACGTAAGCAGCGCTGGTATTGAGGTGAGATGTGGAGCTAAATTTTGCTCTCCACTCATTTTTCTCGCCGGGTTTCTAAAAACCCGCAATACCAGCTTTGTCTGTAGGTGAGCGTTGAGGGAAAACTGCTCGTTAGCACCGCACCCCTGTTACCGCAAAACTCCTAATCTAGGTGTAATTGAATAATCCCGATTTTTTATTCTCACATGATTAAGATATTAATTAATTTTGACTCAATGGCCTCTAGTTATCAAGCCGTCAACCGCAAATACGCTGGAATTCCGCAGCGTATTTGTGGCGAGGCTGATTCGCCATAGTTATCAAGCCCTAGTGCCTGGCAAAAGTAGAATATAGTAACGTAACCTACGATTTGCCGGACTCAGTCCGACTCAGATCAATGGTTACGTCACTACAGATGTTCCGAACGCAAGTTCGGCACAATCTGACTACTTTTGGTAGTTATCAAACTACTAGCAGGTACGCTCGGCACTATTCCGGCCCAGCGTACCTGGATTTCAATCCGCCGCCCTGGAGGCGGCGGATCCCATAGGAATCAATGGGAGTCTGACCATAACGAAAGCTTACGTTCGCTGCTGCCCAATATCCCATTGATTCCTATGGGAGATGTCTGCACCTAACACCCTAACATGTACCCCAAGTCTAAACATCCCTAATCTGTCCCCCCCTACACCGCCGCCACTAAATAAACTTATTAACCCCTAAAACGCCGCTCCCGGACCCCGCCGCAACTATAATAAACATGTTAACCCCTAAACCGCTGCTCCCGGACCCCGCCGCCACCTACATTATACATATTAACCCCTAATCTGCCGCCCCCTATACCGCCGCCACCTACATAAACTTATTAACCCCTATCCTGCGAATCCTGGACCCCGCCGCAACTAAATAAATTGTTTAACCCCTAAAGCGCCGCTCCCGGACCCCGCCACCACCTATATTAAAGTTATTAACCCCTATCCTGCGGATCCCGGACCCCGCCGCAACTAAATAAATTGTTTAACCCCTAAAGCACCGCTCCCGGACCCTGCCACCACCTATATTAAAATTATTAACCCCTAAACCTAAGTCTAACACTAACCCTAACCCCCCCTAACTTAAATATTATTTAAATAAATCTAAATAATATTACTCGTATTAACTAAATTAATCCTATTTAAAACTAAATACTTAACTGTAAAATAAACCCAATCAGCTAGATTTAGAGTTCTGCGGCCAAAGGGGTTCGTTAGCTACGCGTGCTTTTTTTCCCCCGCACCTTTTAAACAACGCTGGTATTTAGAGTTCTCTGAAGGGCTGCGTTAGGCTCCAAAAAGGGAGCGTAGAGCATAATTTACCGCCACTTCAACTCTAAATACCAGCGGTGCTTACGGACGTGGCCAGCTTAAAAAATGCGCTCGTGCACGATTCCCCCATAGGAAACAATGGGGCAGTTTGAGCTGAAAAAAACCTAACACCTGCAAAAAAGCAGCGTTCAGCTCTTAACGCAGCCCCATTGTTTCCTATGGGGAAACACTTCCTAAGTCTGCACCTAACACCCTAACATGTACCCCGAGTCTTAACACCCCTAACCTTACACTTATTAACCCCTAATCTGCTGCCCCCGCTATCGCTGACCCCTGCATATTATTTTTAACCCCTAATCTGCCGCTCCGTACACCGCCACCACCTACATTATATCTATGTACCCCTAATCTGCTGCCACTAACACCGCCGACCCCTATATTATATTTATTAACCCCTAATCTGTCGCCCCCAACGTCGCCGCCACCTACCTACAATTATTAACCCCTAATCTGCTGACCGGACCTCACCGCTACTCTAATAAATGTATTAACCCCTAAAGCTAAATCTAACCCTAACACCCCCCTAAGTTAAATTTAATTTTATTCTAACGAAATAAAATAAATCTTATTAAATTAATTATTCCTATTTAAAGCTAAATACTTACCTGTAAAATAAACCCTAATATAGCTACAATATAAATAATAATTATATTGTAGCTATTTTAGGATTTATATTTATTTTACAGGCAACTTTGTATTTATTTTAACCAGGTACAATAGATATTAAATAGTTAATAACTATTTAATTGTTACCTAGTTAAAATAATTACAAAATTACCTGTAAAATAAATCCTAACCTAAGTTACAATTAAACCTAACACTACACTATCAATAAATTAATTAAATAAACTATCTACAATTATCTACAATTAAATCAACTAAACTAAATTACAAAAAAACAAACACTAAATTACAAAAAATAAAAAAAAGATTACAAGAATTTTAAACTAATTACACCTACTCTAAGCCCCCTAAAAAAATAACAAAGCCCCCCAAAATAAAAAAATGCCCTACCCTATTCTAAAATAAAAATTGTAAAGCTCTTTTACCTTACAAGCCCTTAAAAGGGCCTTTTGCGGGGCATGCCCCAAAGAAAACAGCTCTTTTGCATTTAAATTAACATACAATACCCCCCCCCCACATTACAACCCACCACCCACATACCCCTAATCTAACCTAAACACCCCTTAAAAAACCTAACACTAAGCCCCTGAAGATCTTCCTACCTTATCTTCACCACGCCAGGTATCACCGATCCATCCAGAAGAGGCTCCGAAGTCTTCCTCCTATCCGGCAAGAAGAGGTCCAGAAGAGGGTCCAAAGTCTTCCTCCTATCTGGCAAGAAGAGGACATCTGGACCGGAAAACATCTTCATCCAAGCAGCATCTTCTATCTTCTTCCATCCGGTGCGGAGCGGGACCATCTTGAAGCAGCCGACGCGGATCCATCCTCTTCTAACGACGTCCTAAGTCTGAATGAAGGTTCCTTTAAGGGACGTCATCCAAGATGGCGTCCCTCGAATTCTGATTGGCTGATAGGATTCTATCAGCCAATCGGAATTAAGGTAGGAAAAATCTGATTGGCTGATTGAATCAGCCAATCAGATTCAAGTTCAATCAGTTCCGATCAGCCAATAGAATGCGAACTCAATCTGATTGGCTGCTTGGATCAGCCAATCCAATTGAACTTGAATCTGATTGGCTGATTCAATCAGCCAATCCGATTTTTCCTACCTTAATTCCGATTGGCTGATAGAATCCTATCAGCCAATCGGAATTTGAGGGACGCCATCTTGGATGACGTCCCTTAAAGGAACCTTCATTCAGACTTAGGACGTCGTTAGAAGAGGATGGATCCGCGTCGGCTGCTTCAAGATGGTCCTCTTCTTGCCGGATAGGAGGAAGACTTTGGACCCTCTTCTGGACCTCTTCTTGCCGGATAGGAGGAAGACTTCGGAGCCTCTTCTGGATGGATCGGTGATACCCATCATGGTGAAGATAAGGTAGGAAGATCTTCAGGGGCTTAGTTTTAGGTTTTTTAAGGGGTGTTTGGGTTAGATTAGGGGTATGTGGGTGGTGGGTTGTAATGTTGGGGGGGTATTATATGTTTATTTAAATGCAAAAGAGCTGTTTTCTTTGGAGCATGCCCCACAAAATGGCCCTTTTAAGGGCTGGTAAGGTAAAAGAGCTTTACAATTTTTATTTTAGAATAGGGTAGGGCATTTTTTTATTTTGGGGGGCTTTGTTATTTTTTTAGGGGGCTTAGAGTAGGTGTAATTAGTTTAAAATTCTTGTAATCTTTTTTTATTTTTTGTAATTTAGTGTTTGTTTTTTTTGTAATTAAGTGCTTGTTTTTGTAATTTAGTTTAGTTGATTTAATTGTAGATAATTGTAGATAGTTTTATTAATTAATTTATTGATAGTGTAGTGTTAGGTTTAATAGTAACTTAGGTTAGGATTTATTTTACAGGTAATTTTGTAATTATTTTAACTAGGTAACTATTAAATAGTTATTAACTATTTAATAGCTATTGTACCTGGTTAAAATAAATACAAAGTTGCCTGTAAAATAAATATAAATCCTAAAATAGCTACAATATAATTATTATTTATATTGTAGCTATATTAGGGTTTATTTTACAGGTATTTAGCTTTAAATAGGAATAATTTATTTAATAAGATTTATTTTATTTCGTTAGATTTAAATTAAATTAAATTTAATTTAGGGGGGTGTTAGGGTTAGACTTAGCTTTAGGGGTTAATACATTTATTAGAGTAGCGGCGAGGTCCGGTCAGCAGATTAGGGGCTAATACTTGAAATTAGGTGTCGGCGATGTTAGGGAGGGCAGATTAGGGGTTAATACTATTTATTATAGGGTTTTTGAGGCGGGAGTGAGGCGGATTAGGGGTTAATATATTTATTATAGTAGAGGTGAGGTCCGGTCAGCAGATTAGGGGTTAATAATTGTAGGTAGGTAGCGGCGACATTGGGGGGGGGCAGATTAGGGGGTAATAAATATTATGTAGGGGTCGGCGATTTTAGGGGCAGCAGATTAGGGGTACATAGGGATAATGTAGGTTGCGGCGGTGTGCGGTTGGCATATTAGGGGTTAAAAAAAATTAATATAGTGGCGGCGATGTGGGGGGCCTCGGTTTAGGGGTACATAGGTAGTTTATGGGTGTTAGTGTACTTTAGAGCACAGTAGTTAAGAGATTTATGAACTGGCGTAACCCCATTAAGCTCTTAACTCCTGGCTTTGTTCTGCAGCTGGAGTTTGGTCGTTAGAGTTCTAAAGCTCACTTCAGCCAAGACTCTAAATACCGGTGTTAGAAAGATCCCATTCAAAAGATAGGATACGCAATTGGCGTAGGGGAATCTACGGTATGGAAAAGTCGCGGCTGGAAAGTGAGCGTTAGACCCTTTCCTGACTGACTCTAAATACCAGCGAGCGGTAAAAACCAGCGTTAGGACCCCCTAACGCTGGTTTGGACGGCTAACGCAGAACTCTAAATCTAGGCGTAAGATAGCTACAATATAACTAATAATTATATTGTACCTATTTTAGGATTTATTTTTATTTTACAGGCAACTTTGTATTTATTTTAACTAGGTACAATAGCTATTAAATATTTAATAACTACCTAGCTAAAATACTTACAAAATTACCTGTAAAATAAATCCTAACCTAAGTTACAATTAAACCTAACACTACACTATCATTAAATAAATTAAATAAATTACCTACAATTACCTAAAATTAAATTAAATAAACTAAACTATAGTACAACCCCCCCCCACTAAATTACAGAAAATAAAAAAGAATTACAAGAAGTTTAAACTAATTACACCTAATCTAAGCCCCCTAATAAAATAATAAAGCCCCCCAAAATAAAAAAATGCCCTACCCTAGTCTAAATTACAAAGTAACCAGCTCTTTTACCAGCCCTTAAAAGGGCTTTTTGCGTGGCATTGCCCCAAAGTAATCAGCTCTTTTACCTGTAAAAAAAAATACAACCCCCCAACATTAAAACCCACCACCCACATACCCCTACTCTAACCCACCCAAACCCCCCCTTAAAAAACCTAACACTAACCCCCTGAAGATCACCCTACCTGGAGCCGTCTTCACCCAACCGGGCCGAAATCTTCATCCAAGGTGCGCAGAGGAGGTCCTTCATCCAGTAGAAGTCTTCATCCAGGCGGCGTCTTCAATCTTCATCCATACGGAGGGGAGCCATCTTCAAAGGAGCCGACGCGGAGCCATCCTCTTCAACTGACAACTGAACGACGAATGAAGGTTCCTTTAAGGGACATCATCCAAGATGGCGTCCCTCGAATTCCGGTTGGCTGATAGGATTCTATCAGCCAATCGGAATTAAGGTAGGAAAAATCCGATTGGCTGATGTAATCAGCCAATCGGATTGAAGTTCAATCCGATTGGCTCATTGGATCAGCCAATAGAATGGACCTTGCATTCTATTGGCTGATCCAATGAGCCAATCGGATTGAACTTCAATCCGATTGGCTGATTACATCAGCCAATCAGATTTTTCCTACCTTAATTCTGGATGACATCCCTTAAAGGAACCTTCATTCGTCGTTCAGTCGTCGGTTGAAGAGGATGGCTCCGCGTCGGCTCCTTTGAAGATGGCTCCGCTCCACTCCGGATGGATGAAGATTTAAGACGCCGCCTGGATGAAGACTTCTACCGGATGAAGGACCTCCTCTGCGCACCTTGGATGAAGATTTCGGCCCGGTTGGGTGAAGACGGCTCCAGGTAGGGTGATCTTCAGGGGGTTAGTGTTAGGTTTTTTTAAGGGGGGTTTGGGTGGGTTAGAGTAGGGGTATGTGGGTGGTGGGTTTTAATGTTGGGGGGGTTGTATTTTTTTTTACAGGTAAAAGAGTTGATTACTTTGGGGCAATGCCCCGCAAAAAGCCCTTTGAACGGCTGGTAAAAGAGCTGGTTACTTTGTAATTTAGACTAGGGTAGGGCATTTTTTTATTTTGGGGGGCTTTATTATTTTATTAGGGGGCTTAGATTAGGTGTAATTAGTTTAAACTTCTTGTAATTCTTTTTTATTTTCTGTAATTTAGTGTTTGTTTTTTTTTGTACTATAGTTTAGTTTATTTAATTTAATTTAATTTTAGGTAATTGTAGGTAATTTATTTAATTTATTTAATGATAGTGTAGTGTTAGGTTTAATTGTAACTTAGGTTAGGATTTATTTTACAGGTAATTTTGTAAGTATTTTAGCTAGGTAGCTATTAAATAGTTATTAACTATTTAATAGCTATTGTACCTAGTTAAAATAAATACAAAGTTGCCTGTAAAATAAAACTAAATCCTAAAATAGCTACAATATAATTATTAGTTATATTGTAGCTATCTTAGGGTTTATTTTACAGGAAAGTATTTAGTTTTAAATAGGAATAATTTAGTTAATAATAGTAAGTTTTATTTAGATTTATTAAAATAATATTTAAGTTAGGGGGGTGTTAGTGTTAGTCTTAGGTTTAGGGGTTAATAAGTTTAATATAGTTGGCGGCGGGGTCCGGGAGCGGCGGTTTAGGGGTTAAACATTTAATTTAGTTGTGGCAGGGTCAGGGAGCGGTGGTTTACGGGTTAATGAGTTTAATGTAGGTTGCAGCGGTGTAGTGGGGGGCAGGATAGGGGTTAATAGGTATAATGCAGGTGGCGGCGGGGTCCGGGAGCGGCGGTTTAGTGGTTAATATATTTATTATAGTTGCGGCAAGGTCCAGGAGGTTTAGAGGGTAATAACTTTATTTAGTTGTGGGGGGCTCCGGGAGCGGCGGTTTAGGGGGTAAAACAGTGTAGCTTAGTGTGGGTGCTTAGTGACAGGCTATCAAAAAAGCTGCAAAGAAGCCGATGAGCAGTGAGATCAATGACTGTCAGTTAACAACAGTCCGCTGCTCATCGCTCCGTACTTGGTGCGCGGCTTCTTGACAGATTTTTTGATAACTTTGGCGAACGTATTCAGGTCCGCGGCGGCGATGGTAGGCGAGATTAGGTGAGTGTATTGGGCCGGCGAATGCAGGAAAGTAGACGGCTTCATAACTAGAGGCCATTGTGTTTATCTGTGTCACTTCATCCACTTCTCTTTCTTGCAAGGAATTTTATTTTCATATTTTCAAGCTGTTGTTTTTTATTATATTCCTCTGTATTGTTCCTAATGACTCGAAGCAACTGAGATTTCAGTATGCCTTTTTTTAGAGGAGGAGAGTGAAAGCTCCGGAATTGTTATAACTCATTTCTATTGGTGAGTTTAGAGCAGGGGTATCAAGCTCATTGCACCTGGGGGGCCACAAACAAAGTGTTCTTCTCCCATGGGGGCCACTTGAACAGAGTGAGTGCTCTGGAACGGGATATACTAGAAACTGGAAGTGATATTTACCCAAACAGTAGTGCATGGTAGGAGCTGTAGCCCTCAGTAGACAGACACAGTGTATATTTATCTTGTTAGTGACTTGTGAAGTGATCATTCTGGAACTGAATAAAAAGTGAAATTTATCAAAGCAGTGCATAATGGGAGTCTATACTGGACAATTCATGCTTGTATTTATGTTTATCTTGTGAGTGCCTATATAGACCATCAACGTGTTACACCTCTTAGAACCCTAAAAATTAATGGGGCAAATTAATAATTTATCTAACAAACAAGTAAGGGCAATTTAAAACTATCTTGAGGGCTGCATATGGCCCCAGGGTCTGTACTTAGACCACTGGTTTAGCGTATAGCTTAGAATAAAGGACAGTGCCCTATTCTGTATCACTAGATTAAAAGTTTTGCGTTCGGGTGTTAACGCTGAAAAAATGGTAATTTCAGAGTTAAAACAGCACCGCAGCCATTACAAGTCTTGTCAGTATAGCTGAATTGCAAGCCTTTTAGCCTGTAATGCAACGTCAGTCCCGCACTTGTAAAAATTAGTTTTTTCATGGGACTTCCATAGCGCTGCCATTACGAGTTTTGCAGCAAGGCTAAAAAGCTTGTGTTACAGCCTATACTGACAAGATCCGTTTTAGAATCTGAGAGCAGTAGTTACGAGTTTTACGCAACAAAACTGTTATATAAAACTCATAACTAAAGTGTTACAAAGTACACTAACACCCATAAACTACCTATTAACCCCTAAACAGTGGCCCTCCTGCATCACAAACACTATTTAAATGTTATTAACCCCTAATCTGCTGTCTGCCCACATCGCCCCCTCTATACTAAAGTTATTAACCCCTATTTTGCCGCTCCCCGACACTGCCCCCACTATAATAAACCTATTAACCCCTAAACCGCAAGCCCCCACAACGAAATATACTAAATTAAACTATTAACCCCTTAACTGAAAGCCCCCAACATCACAATAAACTAATTTAAACTAGTAACCCCTAAACCTAATGCCCCCCCTAGCTTTATATTAAAATTACAATTTTCCTATCTTAAATTAAAACTTATCTGTCAAATTAAAAAAAACAAGTTTAAACTAACAATTAAACTAATATAACTATTAAACTAAAATTAATCTAACTTCCAATTATAGAAAACTAAAATACACATTAAAAAAATCACTACTATAAAAATTACAAAATATCTCATTACAAAAAATAAAAAATACTAAATTACAAAAAATAACAAACACTAAATTACGAAAAATAACAAATGAAATTATCAAAAATAAAAATAATTACACCTAATTTAATAGACCTATAAAAATAAAAAAGCCCACCCAAAATAAAAAAAAAACCCTAGCCTACAATAAACTACCAATAGCCCTTAAAAGGGCCTTTTGTAGGGCTTTGCCCTAAGTTAAAAAGCTCTTTTACCTGTAAAAAAAAACACAAAGACCCCCCAACAGTAAAACCCACCACCCTACCAACCCCCCAAAATTGAAAAAAAACTAACTCTTACAAAAACCTAAGCTACATTTCTATGGGCATTGCCCTTAAAAGGGCATTTAACTCTTTTGCATTGCTCTGAAAAGGGCATTTAGCTCTTTTAAGAAAAGCCCAAACTCTAAACTAAAAAAAAAACAACCCAAAAAAGTTAAAAATATCCTAACACTAACCCCCGAAGATCCACTTACAGTTCCTGAAGTCCGGACATCCAGGGTGCGAGAGGTCTTCATCCATGTGGCTCCATCTTCATCCATCGTGGGACCTGCATCTTCTTCATCCCTGCGGAGGTGGAGCGGTCGATGCACGGAGGCGGAGGTCCAGGGGAAGGTCGAAGGCGGAGGTCCAGGCGAAGGTCAAAGTGGAGGTCCAGGCTAAGGTCGAAGGCAGAGGTCCATCGATCTGACGTGGAAGTCCTCTTCATGCCAATAGAATGAGAGCTGCTTAAATCCTATTGGCTAATTTGAACAGCCAATAGGATTTTAGCAGCCCTAATTCCTATTGGCTGATTCAAAAATTTTAACCAATAGGAATGCAATGGTTACCCCAGTATTAAAGGTGTACCTTGCATTTCAATCCTCAGTGTGCGGCGGATCGATGGACCTCTGCCTGGACCTCCTCCTCCATGCAATGCCGCTCCGCCTTCGCAGGGATGTTGAAGATGCCGGTCCCACAATGGATGAAGATGGAGCCATCTGGATGAAAATGCCGGCTGGATGAAGATGGAGCCGCCAGGATGAAGATCGTTAAAGCAGGACTTCAACAGCTGTTAGTAACTAAAGAGGGGTTAGTGTTTTTTGGGGTGGCTTTTTAGGGTGGGCACTCTTAAAAGAGCTGAATTACCTTTTAATGGCAGCAAAAGAGCTAAATGCCCCTTTCAGGGCAATGCCCATACAAATGCCCTTTTCAGGGCAATGGATAGATTAGGTTTTTTATATAGTTTTTTTTTTATTTTGTGAGTTTGGGGGTGGGGGTTTGTAATGTAATGTTAAGAGCTGATATCTTTCGGGCAATGCCCTACAAAAGGCCCTTTTAAGGGTTATTGGTAGTTTATTCTAGATTAGGTTTATTTTATTTTGTGGTGTTTTTTATTTTTTAAAATAGGTATTAGAATAGGAATATTTTTTATTATTTTGGATAATTTGTTATTTTGTGTAATGTTTTTTTTTTCGTTTTGGGGTGGGTTTTCTATTTTTAGATTAGGGGTTGGGCATTTCATAAAAGAGCTGAATGCTCTTTTAAGGGCAGGAAAAAGAGCTGAATGCCCTTTTAAGGGCAATGCCCATACAAATGCCCTTTTCAGGGCAATGGGTAGATTAGGTTTTACTTTATTTTTATTTTGTGTTTTTGTGGGGTGGGGGTTTATATACTGTTAGGGGGTGTTTGTTTTTCTTTTGTAGGAAAAGAGCTGTTATCTTTAGGGAAATGCCCTACAAAAGGCCCCTTTAATGGCCTACAAAATTGCCCTTTTAAGGGCCCTTGGTATTATAGATTAGGGTTTTTTATTTTGGTGTGGGTTTTTTATTTTTTTTAAAAAAGTATTAGAATAGGAATATTTTTTATTATTTTGTATAATTCCGTTTGTTATTTTTTGTAATGGTAGGTTTTTTTTATTTTTTGTAATGATAGGTTTTAGTGTAAGGCAGCTTAGGTTTTATTTCACAGTTAAGTTTGAATTTATTTTAACTAGGTAGTTAGTAAATAGTTAATAACTATTTACTAACTAGTCTACCTAGTTAAAATAAATACAAACTGACCTGTGAAATAAATATCAAATCTAAGCTAGCTACAATATAACTATTAGTTATATTGTAGCAAGCATAGGTTTTATTTTACCGGCAAGTATGTATTTAGTTTTAAATAGGTATTATTAAGTTAATAATTGTAACTTTAATTTAGCTCTATTTTAATTATGTTAAAGTTAGGGGGTGTTAGGTTTAGGGGTTAATAGTTTAATTTAGGTTGTTGCGATGTGGGGGGCTGGCGGTTTAGGGGTTAATATGTTTATATAGTGGCAGCGATGTGGGAGGCCAGAGGTTTAGGGGTTAATAGCTTTATTTAGTGGCGGCGATGTGGGGAGCGGCGGAATAGGAGTTAATAACTTTAGTATAGTGGCAGCGATATCAGGAGCGGTAGATTAGGGGTTAATATATTTATTTAGGTGGTGGCTATATCGGGGGTGGAAGATTAGGGGTTAATAAATTGATGTAGGTGCGGCGATGTCGGGGACAGCATATTAGGGGTGTTTAGACGTGGGGTTTATGTTAGGGTGTTAGGTTTAAACGTTACTTTTTTTCCCCCATAGACATCAATGGGGCTGCGTTACGGAGCTTTTGATTTCGTGGTCGCAGGTGTTAGGTTTTTTTCTAACCCGCTCTTCCCATTGATGTCTAAGAGTAAAGCGTGCATGAGCACGTCAAAACAGCGCTTGTATTTTGTGTGGTATGGAGCTCAACGCAACCATATTACACGCACAAGCCGGCTGTTTCAAAACTTGTAATAGCTGCGCTATAGAGGGTGAAATAACGCAACTTTTGTTGCATTCGTTAAATTCCCTATAGCGCACATAACTCCTAATCTACATGTATGTTTTTTATAGACACAGAGATCCAAAAAAAATGTATCTCCTATTTATCTTATTCCATTTTAAATTTTACCTAATTCTCTTTCAATTTAAACAGTTTAGTTATTCTTCACTACTTCTTCAAATTATTATTAAATCATATATGTACAACCCCAATTCCAAAAAAGTTGGGACATTATGGAAAATGCAAAAAAAAAGAGTCTGAAAGAGTTTGAAAAATCAATTCACCCTATACTAAATTGAAAACACATTATTAACAAATTGTTTGATATTTTCCTTTGTAATTTAATTTATTATTAAAAAATACACTCATCTCAAATCTGATGATTGCAACACAATCCCAAAAAGTTGGGACAGGGGCAATTTAGGACTAATAGCGATGTGACAAGTTGAAATAAGAAGGTAATGTGAAACAGCTGAGGCAATCATGTAATCATAGTATATAAGGAGTCTCCAAGAAAGACTTAGTCCTTCAAGACTCGCCAATCTGCCAACAGATGCATCAGCGAATAATCCAACACTTTGAGAACAACATTCTCCAAAGACAAATCGGTAGGATTTTAGGCATTTCCCCTTCTACAGTGCGCATTATAATTAAAAGACCTAAGGAATACAACCAAATCTCAGTGCGTAAAGGGCAAGGCCCAAAACCACTTCTGAATGCGCGTGATCTCCAATCCCTCAGCATTAAAAACTGTTATGAGTCTGTAATGGAAATCCTGACATGGGCTTAAGAATACTTTGATAAATCTTTGTCAGTCAACACCATTCGCTGCGGCATCCACAGCAAGTTAAGGCTTTACTATGCAAAGCAGAAGCCATATATCAACACTGTCTAGAAGCGCCACCGACTTCTCTGGGCTCGGACTCATCTGAGATGGACAGTATCACAGTGGAATTGTGTTTTGTGGTCCGATGAGTCAACATTTCAAAAAGTTTTTGTAAAAAAACAGCCGCTGTGTTCTCCGGGCCAAAGAGGAAAAGGACCATCCAAGCTGTTATCAGCGTCAGGTCCAAAAGCCAACGTCTATGATGGTATGGAAATGTGTCAGTGCCCATGTCATGGGCAGCTTCCACATCTGTGAGGGCACCATTAATACAGAAAGATATGTATACATTTTGGAGCAACATATGCTGCCATGCAGACGTCGTCTTTTCCAGGGATGTCCCTGCATTTTCCAGCAGGACAACGCTAAACCACATTCTGCCCGGATTACAAGCACATAGTTGAATAAGAAGAGAGTGCTGGTGCTTGCATGGCTTTCCTGCAGTCCTGACCTGTCTCCGATTGAAAATGTGTGGCACATTATGAAGTGCAAAATAAGGCAGTGAAGGCCCCGTACAATTGCGCAGCTGAAGACATGCATAAAAGATGATTGGTGGAAAATTCTGCTTGCTAAACTTAACCAACTGGTGTCTTCAGTGCCCAAATGCTTAACCCCTTAATGACAACTGACGTACCAGGATGTACCTGGTACGTCAGTTGTCTAACAGAGTGCTGGAAGCGATCACAAATGCTTCCAGCAGCTCTGAGGGTATTGCAGTGTTGCCTCGATATGGAGGCATCCTGCAATACCATTTTACAAGCCTCCGATGCAGAGAGAGCCACTCTGTGGCCCTCTCTGCACCGGTAGCGATGGTGCCAGTGTCCGGTAGTGCACTGTCCGGGTGTGAGGGTGCGCGCGTGCGCGTGCGCGTGCACAAAGGTGAGCGTGCACGTGAACGTGCATGAGCGCATGCACAGGGCGCGCGTGCACGTGCACACATTAGCCACGCTGACACCAATGAATGAGGCAGAAAGGGAGAAAAAGGTAAAAAAAAAAAAATTCAAATATAAAAGGATCTGGGAGGGGGAGGGGGTGGGGGTATTGTGGGGGGGCTGCTACACTACAGAAATAGTTTTAAAGTTAAAAATAAAATAAAAATACTTTTTGGGGGGTTTTTGGGGCCAAACTGGGTACTGGCAGACAGCTGCCAGTACCCAAGATGGAGGTAATTAGGTAGGGGAGAGGGTTAGAGAGCTGGAGGGGGGATCAGGGAGGTTGGGGCTAAGGCAGGGGTCCATCACAGCTAAAATATTTTATTATTTTTATTTAAAAAAAAAAAAAAAACTCTTGTATTTAGTACTGGCAGACTTTCTGCCAGTACTTAAGATGGCGTGAACAATTGTGGGGTGGGGGAGGGAAGAGAGCTGTTTGGGAGGGATCAGGGGGTGGGATGTGTCAGGTGGGAAGCTGATCTCTAAAATTAACCCTGCAAGCTCCCTACAAGCTACCTAATTTAACCCCTTCACTGCTGGGCATAATTAACGTCTGGTGCGCAGCAGCATTTAGCGGCCTTCTAATTACCAAAAAGCAACGCCAAAGCCATATAAGTCTGCTATTTCTGAACAAAGGGGATCCCAGAGAAGCTTTTACAACAATTTCTGCCATAATAGCACAAGCTGTTTGTAAATAATTTCAGTGAGAAACCTAAAATTGTGAAAAATGTAAAGTTTTTTTTTTATTTGCTCGCATTTGGCGGTGAAATGGTGGCATAAAATATACCAAAATGGGCCTAGATCAACACTAAAGCTAAACTTTAAAAACTTTAAAAACGGAAGCATAACAGTAAGAGAACTTCCGGTTTCTTTGGCGCTAAAATTGATTTTCGGCGCCAAAACGATGATAATTCATTGGCTGTTGACATATACAAATAGAGCCACCAATACTCACCTTTAGTTAGTCTTGAGAAAGGCCTTTTATAGAGGCCGAAACGTGTTGACAAATTTGGTGAGCATTATTTCATTATTTTTCACATGTTAAAACGTTATTGCACTATATTATTTTTTTAAATTACAGGGATAACCGAAGTTTAAATTGAAAAGACAAAGCAGAGTCATCTAGCACACAAAAGTCTATTACTATCACCCATATGGAGACATTCATAAGGAGGATCATTCACTAATAACCACTATTTTTATTCACTAAGTTTCACTTGGATTTTATTTATTAATTAAGACTTTAAATTGGATTTTATACACATATATATATATTTTTTACTTTTTTATATACTTTTTTACTTTTTTTTTTTTTCCATTTTTTCCATTTTTTCAGACACTTTTACACATTTCACCAATTTTAGGGGATCCCCCATTCATATTACACTTTTTTATATATATACACTTGGATTATAACACTTTTTTCATTGGATTCTTTATATACACCATTTTATTAGACTTTTTTACTGGATTTTTTACCACTGACCCTTTTTTTCACTGGATTTTTCACTGGATTTCTGGACTTGACATTTATACCTAGGAATTGTATCACTATTCCTTTGGACTTTTTTCAGAACTCTTTCTCCTTAAGAGATCATTTAATGTGACTCTTATTCTATTTATCCCCGCAATTGGTGATACTAATTTGTTGACTATTGTATTTTTTACTGTATTGATTATTGTATTTTTTAACTGTATTTGATTTTAGTATATGTTACATGGATCCATGTTTTTTACTATATGTTTAAATAAATGTTTTTGACCGTCATTTATTTTTCTGTTAGAATCTTCCTTTGCCTCTAGTTGGCGCTCTTGGATTATTTTATTATTTTTCTGTAGTCTTATCAGGGTAAGCTAGATACCCTTTTATCCAGGAGCTGTGAGGAAGCAGGTTAAGCGCTGTCAGATTTTTTCTGTAAGCTTAGATATTATAGTTAGTTTGGTGTGGGTGGCATTAAAGGGGAGTTTTGGGCATTTCTTTTACATCTAGTACAGACTAAAGAGTATTGTTAACTCTTGCACCCACTGAACTAAATCATAAGCTTGCCTGACGTGGCAAGATTGTGACATATTAGTGACAGTAGAAGGGGTCTGATAACCCTTTCTGTGCCAAAAAAGTGACTGGCACAGGGTTGGTTAACCTTGGTCATCACAAATTGTTGGCAGCAGTGGGATAATTTTTTTTTATTAGATTTTACTGCTTGTGGATTTGCTAGTGTGAAAATCCCGGTACTAAAAAGACATTGTGACTCTCACAATTTCCAAAGGCTAAAACTCAGTGCATTATATAGTCACACATTGCAAACAGTCCCCTTCCCTATTCTGTTTTTCTTTTCTATTTTATTTTTACTATGGAGACATATCAGCAGCAGACCAAAGAAATTATGGCACTGTTATGCCAGGAGCAAGATATCCCATCTCGTGGAAAGAACAAAGAGGAACTAATACAACTTATTACCGAATATGATAACAGCCAGGCCACACCAGCTGAAGCCTCAGGAGAGGTGTCTGCAGCTGTGGGCAGTGATTCATCAGGATCTGGGGATCCATTGGACTGCTATTTGCAAACTGTTCTGAAACATATGGGCTCAGCGTATGCAAGTGTTCGCATGGAGCTGATTGCAAAATTTAATGAACAACAGGCTGAGAGAGAGTATCAGCTACAGCTTGTACGCTTGGAGAGAGGGATGGTCTCACCTGTTGTTAGTGAACCTATACACCCACCTGTTCCCAGAGTGTGTGCAGAGAATTTTCCCACTCTGGAGAAGGATGGCAATGTGGATGTATTCCTGCATAGCTTTGAGAGAGCAGTGGGCCAAGTACCTTACCCCTGGCCTGAAAGGTCCTGCCCTGGAGGCTTTTGCTAAACTACCCCCAGAGTTTGATCAGGACTATGATGCCATTAAAGCTGCACTGCAGAGGAGGTATAATCGTACTCCTGAGATGTACAGGAAGAAATTCCGTTCTCTACAAAAAGGTACATCAGAGAGCTATACTGCAGCTGTTGGAAACCTGATGACAGCCTTTAAACAGTGGATCAGAGGGTTAAAGATTGCCTCTATAGAAGAGCTGGAAGATCTGATGGTGAAGGAGAAATTTATGCAGCTGTGCCCAGCAGAAGTCTAAGAATGGGTTTTGGATCGTAAACCCCAAGCCGCATTGGAAGCGGGTGAGCTTGCTGATTTTTACACAGCCAACAAGTCACCAGGGAATGGGAGAAAATCCTTTGTTAAGGGGGGATCCACCTGGAAAGGAGCTGCTGCACGACCCTCCTTCACAAAACCTGTTGTGTCTTTGTTTAATGTTTCTGCTCCCTCTGGGAAAGGAGGGGCAAGTGCTGCACCTGGGCAGGGGGATACCTGCAGGTGTTTTTGCTTGCAACAAAGTGGGCCACATCAGCTCCACTTGCCCAGAGAAGATTAACTTGGTGCAATCAGCTAGAGTGGGTAATCCCTCAGAAGTACCAGCATCTGTTTTGTTTGTTACACATCCAGAGGAAAGCAACCAGGAGAACTTGCAACCTGTGCTTGTTGGAACTAAGGTAACACTTGGGCTTCAGGACACAGGTGCAGCAGTGACTCTTATGCGTCCAGGGCTGGTGAGCTCTAAGGACATTATTCCTGGCAGGACTGTAGCAGTTAAAGGGATTGGGGGATTGCCACTTGCAGTGCCTATGACATGTGTATATCTTGATTGGGGAGCGAGAGAGGTTTAAAAAATGTGGGGTATCGGAAAATATTCCTAATGATGTTTTACTGGGTACTGATCTGGGTAGATTGTTATCCCTGTGTGTTCCTGGCAATGCTACATATGACCTAGTGACATTAGCTGTATACCCTGATGTGAAAATCAATGGGTGTAAAAATGCTCAGAGACATGCCATTGCTGACCAGGAGGGAGGACAGAGTGCATATGTGCAAAGTGCTGTGCCTGAACTGGGGGTGTCTGTGCTGTGATGTGAACCTGTAAGAGGAGAGACTGACTGGGGAGAAAGACGGATAGATGGTGTGTGTCTTCCTGTGATTGAACCAGCAGTATCTGCGGAATTAAAGTTAACTGTACAGTGTGAGACTGATTGGGGAGAAAGGAATAAAGACTGTGTGGGTTTGTCTGTGCCTGAACTGAGCTTAACTGTACAGGGAGAAACTTTCGGTGAGAGGAGGCAGATGAGTGGTGAGTGTCTGTCTGTTATTGAATCAGTGGATTCTATAGAAGGAAGTGAGAATATGGGGGGCGAGAATGACTGGGTGACTGGGCCGCTGGATGATGTGTGCCAATCTGTGCCAGAACCAATTGAGTCCCCTGTGGAAAGACAGGATATATGGGATAAATTGCAGAAGGAAGATATGTGCTTGTCTGCACCAGTGTCAGAAGGATCCCAAATTCTGTGTGAGGATGTGAAGTGGCAGACTGACTGTGAAAGACAGCAGGGGGAGAATGTAGCCCACTCTATGACAGATGCAGCAGCACCCCAGAATCTAGAGTGTGTGGGGGAGGAGGGTACAGGATACTCTTTGAGGGACCTCCAGAGTGAGTGTGAAAGATTGTGGGTGACAGAGACTCCAGTAACCTCAGCTGTGACCTATAAACAGACTGCACAGACTAGGGACAGAGACTGACACAGACTGCAGACACGGGGGGGGGGGAGTACAGAGAAGTGTATTTACACAGCCTCACAGTGCCATTCAGCAGATACACTGATAGGTGTGCAGAATCAAAGTCCCCAGCAGGCTCAGCAGATAGGGCCCACAGTGGAGAAGAGGGGGGCAGTTAGGCAACCCCCTACCAACCATAACAAAGTGCAGGAGTACAGGAATTCTACTCCAGTGGGAGGGCAAGAGCCCTGGGTAGTTAAGCAGCAACTGACAGCACACAATATGTTCAGAGAGCACACAATATGTAGCAAGACCCTAGGCTTCACAGACACCTCTGTAACAGGGGATGATGTACCATTCAGGGACAAGATGCAAGCCTTATTAGAGAAGATACCTGCAAAACCCAGAGATGCCAATGCCATATTCCTACAAAAACAATTTCAGGATTTTACTGCCAGAGAGGGAGTGTATAAGATGGGGCAAAATGTTCTTGTACTAACACCCATGAGGCAGAACAAGCTACAGGGTGCAAGGGAGGGTCCCTACAATATATTAAATCAGCTGGGTAGAGCAACTAGTGTGTCATTTTTAAATGGAGGGCATCATGATGGCAAAACTTCTATGTGCAACTTGTCTGGCAATGGTGTTCTCACTGCAAGGGGACGCTCCCTTTTCTATGCAGATGGAGTGGCTTGTGGCCACCCCCTTTTGCGTCTCTTATCGGGGGAGGTGTCATGAATACCTCATGATTTAGCTGCCAAGGGGTTAATTTTTTTAGCCTGTGAGCTAAAAAACATTTGTTTTTTCAAGAAGAACTGTGTCCTGTGTTTATGTTTGTTTTTTTGATAAAACCAGACACCATTATAAATAGTTTCAGAGTTCCAAATGAATAAATGTTATTATATAGTCATTGGTGCATTCAGGCCATAAAAGTGTCAGTTTTAGAGACACAGAACAGTGCCTCTTCACAAGAACTGATAAGGTTAATAAAGGGACATGGGTATAAGGTAGATATGTTTTTAAAACATGTTATGACAATAGATGAAGGTAAATATGACAACCATGTCATATTTGGTATCAAATTGATTATCACGATGCAACTAAGAGATTGCCTTTCTGCTTATATGAAAATGGATGCATCTAGCAAAAATGATGTGTTCTATAATTTCAGGCAAAAACTTAGAGTCTATTGACGGTTGCAAAAGGATAAGGGGCTTATCAGCCTCTGCAAAGAGGGTTGAGCAAGCAACCTGATCTCCTGAAAATTGTATAAAGTTTTTGTGTTTTAACATGTAAAGTTGTCATTCTTACAAGGGAGGCTGTGACAAAACAGAGTAAGGACCTATTGCTTCATGCCATCTCTCTGGCGACAGATTCCAAAGACTAGTACAGTATATGGTTTCTATTTTCTTCTTTTTATTTTAACCTGTTTGCTTGTGTGTAATTTTATTTGTAACAACTTTTTTATTAATAATGCATTGTGCATAATATTTTTGGCATAATAAATCATTCCTTTATTAAGCTTTGGCCTTTGTCTAATAATCAAACCACGTTACTAAAAGAGACTGGAGTATTAGAACTGTATATTTTAGGTTATTCTCTGCTAAATTGTATTCTGAGAGTTAATGTGTAAGTCTGTTTTTTCCTTAGGAATTTCCCTTTAATAAATCATTAGTGGTGGCAGCTTAGATATTATAGTTAGTTTAGTGTGGGTGGCATTAAAGGGGAGATTTGGGCATTTCTTTTACATCTAGTACAGACTAAAGAGTATTGTTAACCCTTGCACCCACTGAACTAAGTCATAAGCTTGCCTGACGTGGCAAGATTACAACATATTAGTGACAGTAGAAGGGGTCTGATAACCCTTTCTGTGCCAAACAAGTGACTGGCACAGGGTTGGTTAACCTTGGTTGTCACAGATGATAATCAGATTTTCTTCCAAAAATATATCTTTATTCTAGAGAGATAGATGATAGATATATAAATAGATATATAGAAATTCAACAGGTCTCACTCTCTG
The DNA here is from genome assembly GCF_027579735.1 of Bombina bombina. NCBI lineage: Eukaryota > Metazoa > Chordata > Amphibia > Anura > Bombinatoridae > Bombina > Bombina bombina. The sequence continues at coordinate 1,117,142,898 of NC_069500.1, forward strand.
GATTTAAATCACAGCAACCAAGTTTAATGTTAACGTTTTCAAAGGCCTTCACCCCTCCCTCAGACAAACAAGGTGCAAAAAAACAGGTGAATGTAAAGGTATAATGAACCCCACCCCCCAGTGCAGACTCAATAAGAAAAAATGTAGTACCTGAATTAATCATGTTACAAACATATGTCTTTATAAGTGATACATCTTAATCATCATAAAACCCACACAATGGGCTCGATGATTGAAAGCTCTCTGGGCTGGAAAGATTATTAAAGAATGCTTGCCAGTCCTTCTATTTTCCTGGTGGAGTGATCTAAAGCCACTATTTACCCTGAAAACAGGGTGTCTAAGCATTGAAAATTGTATTGTTAAGGTGCATCAAAAATTGTAACAAAAAATTCTTCACCAAAAATCGTATGTTAACAAAAAAGTAAAATTTGTATGTAATTTACACAGGAATAAATCAGCGTAAATCATAATTGTAGTACACTGGATGTGTAAAAATCTCACAGAAATTTGAACTTATAAATACAAAATGCAAAGCGTAATTGTTGTTTTTTCGTAAAATGGCTGAACATGGGCGTTCCATGGGCGTATATGAAAATGTCTCTCTAATCCCAGCAAAATTCTATAAAGATTTTCACACTGCAGATCTCACAGTTTTTTCTCGACAACTGAAAGGTGACAAGCTTTTCTCAAAACAATACGAACACTTATAACCCCAATAGAAAAACAAATGCATACTAAAATATAGGCGAATGTAAGATGCTCTATGCAGAGAGCAGCATAATGTGGGTTATATTGGCTGCAGGATTTTAATTTTAAAGTGCTCCCCTGCTCCCTGCTAACTTCGCACTATGGGGGATAATTATCAAAGGTCTGGCAGACCTGATCCGACAGTGCGGATCAGGTCCGCCAGACCTTGCTGAATGCGGAGAGCAATACGCTCTCCGTATTCAGCATTGCACCAGCAGCTCTTGTGAGCTGCTGGTCCAACGCCGCCCCCTGCAGATTTGCGGCCACCAGAAGGGAGGTGTTAATCAACCCGATCATACTCACCAAAAACACGGGCCCTCAAGCTCCATCCGGAGCTTGATAAATGGGCCCCTAAGGAGCGAAGTGTCCCTATCCAGTGAGCTTCATTACTTTTAATAGGAGCCATCTTGCCACTCACAGGAACTGCTTTTTTTATGATTATTGCACCAAGGCAGCCCTGTGAGAGTCAGCGAGAAAAAGTAGGTTTGAATTGGCGAAGATTATGGGGGGTAGTTATCAAGCCGTCTACTTTTCTGGCTTCGCCGGCCCAATACGTCCGCCTAAGCTCGCCTACCTTCGCCGCCGCGGACGTTGAATACGTTCGCCTAAGTTATCAAATAAAGCTGTCAAAAAGCCGCGGGGCGATGAGCAGCGGACTGTGAGAGTTATCACTCATCCGATCTCGCTGCCCTTCGGCTTTTTCCCAGCTTTATTGCTAGCCTGTCACTAAGCACCCACACTAAACTACACTGTTCTACCCCCTATACCGGCGCCCCCGGAGCCCCCCGCAACTAAATAAAGTTACTAACCCCTAAACCGCCGCTCCTAGACCCTGCTGCAACTCTTATAAATGTATTAACCCCTAAACCGCCGCTCCCGGACACCGCTGCCACCTACATTATACCTAGTAACCCCTATCCTGCCCCCCCTATACCGTCGCCCTCTATTATAAAATTATTAACCCCTATCCTGCTGATCCCGCACCTCTCCGCAACTAAATAAATAGTTTAACCCCTAAACCGCCGCTCCATGAACCCGCCGCAACCTATATTAAACCTATTAACCCCTATCCTGCCCCCCCTACACCGTCGCCACCTATAATAAATTTATTAACCCCTAATCTGCCCCCCCTACACCGTCGCCACCTATAATAAATTTATTAACCCCTATCCTGCCCCCCACTACGCCGCCGCCACTGTAATAAAATGATTAACCCCTAAACCTAAGTCTAACCCTAACCCTAACGCCCCCCTAACTTAAATATTAATTAAATAAATCTAAATAAATTAACTCTTATTAACCAAATGAATCCTATTTAAAACTAAATACTTACCTTTAAAATAAACCCTAATATAGCTACAATATAAATAATAATTATATTCTAGCTATCTTAGGATTTATATTTATTTTACAGGTAACTTTCAATTTATTTTAACCAGGTACAATAGCTATTAAATAGTTATTAACTATTTAATAGCTTACCTAGCTAAAATAAAGAGAAATGTACCTGTGAAATAAATCCTAACCTAAGTTACAATTACACCTAACACTACACTATACTTTAATAAATTATTCCTATTTAAAAATAAATACTTACCTGTAAAATAAACCCTAAGATAGCTACAATGTAATTAATAATTATATTATAGCTATCTTAGGATTTATATTTATTTTACAGGTAACTTTGTATTTATTTTAGCTAGTTAGAATAGTTATTAAATAGTTATTAACTATTTAATAACTACCTAGCTAAAAGAAATACAAAATTACCTGTAAAATAAATCCTAACCTAAGTTACAATTAAACCTAATACTACACTATCATTAAATTAACTAAATAAACTACCTACAAATAACTACAATTAAATACAATTACATAAACTAACTAAAGTACAAAAAATAAAAAAAGCTAAGTTACAAAAAATAAAAAATTAAGTTACAAACATGTTAAAAATATTACAACAATTTTAAGCTACTTACACCTAATCTAAGCCCCCTAATAAAATAACAAACCCCCCCAAAATAAAAAAAATCCCTACCCTATTCTAAATTAAATAAATTTCAAAGCTCTTTTACCTTACCAGCCCTTAAAAGGGCCATTTGTGGGGGCATGCCCCAAAAAGTTCAGCTCTTTTGCCTGTAAAAGAAAAATACAACCCCCCCCAACATTAAAACCCACCACCCACATACCCCTAATCTAACCCAAACCCCCCTTAAAAAAACCTAACACTAATCCCCTGAAGATCATCCTACCTTGAGTCGTCTTCACTCAGCCGAGCCACCGATGGAACTGAAGAGGACATCCGGAGCGGAAGAAGTTAATCCTCCAAGCGGCGCTGAAGAAATCTTCCATCCGATGAAGTCATCATCCAGGCGGCGCTGAAGAGGTCTTCTATCCGGGCGAAGTCATCTTCCAAGCCGGGTCTTGAATCTTCCTTCCGCCGACGCGGAACCACCTTCTTCACCGACGGACTACGACGAATGACGGCTCCATTAAGGGACGTCATCCAAGATGGCGTCCCCTCAATTCCGATTGGCTGATAGGATTCTATCAGCCAATCGGAATTAAGGTTGGAAAAATCTGATTGGCTGATGGAATCAGCCAATCAGATTGAGCTCGCATTCTATTGGCTGTTCCGATCAGCCAATAGAATGCGAGCTCAATCTGATTGGCTGATTGGATCAGCCAATCGGATTGAACTTGAATCTGATTGGCTGATTCCATCAGCCAATCAGATTTTCCTACCTTAATTCCGATTGGCTGATAGAATCCTATCAGCCAATCGGAATTGAGGGGACGCCATCTTGGATGACGTCCCTTAAAGGAGCCGTCATTCGTCGTAGTCCGTCGGTGAAGAAGGTGGTTCCGCGTCGGCGGAAGGAAGATTCAAGACCCGGCTTGGAAGATGACTTCGCCCGGATAGAAGACCTCTTCAGCGCCGCCTGGATGATGACTTCATCGGATGGAAGATTTCTTCAGCGCCGCTTGGAGGATTAACTTCTTCCGCTCCGGATGTCCTCTTCAGTTCCATCGGTGGCTCGGCTGAGTGAAGACGACTCAAGGTAGGATGATCTTCAGGGGATTAGTGTTAGGTTTTTGTAAGGGGGGTTTGGGTTAGATTAGGGGTATGTGGGTGGTGGGTTTTAATGTTGGGGGGGGTTGTATTTTTCTTTTACAGGCAAAAGAGCTGAACTTTTTGGGGCATGCCCCCACAAATGGCCCTTTTAAGGGCTGGTAAGGTAAAAGAGCTTTGAAATGTATTTAATTTAGAATAGGGTAGGGATTTTTTTTATTTTGGGGGGGGGGTTTGTTATTTTATTAGGGGGCTTAGATTAGGTGTAAGTAGCTTAAAATTGTTGTAATATTTTTAACATGTTTGTAACTTAATTTTTAATTTTTTGTAACTTAGCTTTTTTTATTTTTTGTACTTTAGTTAGTTTATGTAATTGTATTTAATTGTAGTTATTTGTAGGTAGTTTATTTAGTTAATTTAATGATAGTGTAGTATTAGGTTTAATTGTAACTTAGGTTAGGATTTATTTTACAGGTAATTTTGTATTTCTTTTAGCTAGGTAGTTATTAAATAGTTAATAACTATTTAATAACTATTCTAACTAGCTAAAATAAATACAAAGTTACCTGTAAAATAAATATAAATCCTACAATAGCTACAATATAATTATTATTTATATTGTAGCTATATTAGGGTTTATTTTACAGGTAAGTATTTAGTTTTAAATAGGAATAATTTATTAAAGTATAGTGTAGTGTTAGGTGTAATTGTAACTTAGGTTAGGATTTATTTCACAGGTACATTTCTCTTTATTTTAGCTAGGTAAGCTATTAAATAGTTAATAACTATTTAATAGCTATTGTACCTGGTTAAAATAAATTGAAAGTTACCTGTAAAATAAATATAAATCCTAAGATAGCTACAATATAATTATTATTTATATTGTAGCTATATTAGGGTTTATTTTAAAGGTAAGTATTTAGTTTTAAATAGGATTCATTTAGTTAATAAGAGTTAATTTATTTAGATTTATTTAATTAATATTTAAGTTAGGGGGGCGTTAGGGTTAGGGTTAGACTTAGGTTTAGGGGTTAATCATTTTATTACAGTGGCGGCGGCGCAGTGGGGGGCAGGATAGGGGTTAATAAATTTATTATAGGTGGCGACGGTGTAGGGGGGGCAGATTAGGGGTTAATAGATTTATTATAGGTGGCGACGGTGTAGGGGGGGCAGATTAGGGGTTAATAAGTTTAATATAGGTGGCGACGGTGTAGGGGGGGCAGGATAGGGGTTAATAGGTTTAATATAGGTTGCGCCGGGTTCAGGGAGCGGCGGTTTAGGGGTTAATACATTTATTATAGTTGCGGTGGGCTCCGGGAGCGGCGGTTTAGGGGTTAATATGTATAGAGTAGCTTGCGGTGGGCTCCGGGAGCGGCGGTTTAGGGGGTAATAACTTTATTTAGTTGCGGCGGTGTAGGAGGGGTCAGATTAGTGGTGTTTAGACTCGGGGTACATGTTAGGGTGTTAGGTGCAGACAGCTCCCATAGAAATCAATGGGATGTCTGTCAGCAGCGAACTTGTACTTTCGCTATGGTCAGACTCCCATTGATTCCTATGGGATCCGCCGCCTCCAGGGGTGGCGGATTGAAAACCAGGTACGCTGGGCCGTAAAAGTGCCGAGCGTACCTGCTAGTTTTATGATAGCTAGCAAAAGTAGTGAGAATGTGCCGCACTTGTGTGCGGAACATCTGGAGTGACGTAAGAATCGATCTGTGTCGGACTGAGTCCGGCGGATCGATGCTTACGTCACAAAATTCTACTTTTGCCGGTCTCGAGCCTTTGATAACTAAGGCGAATCAGCCTCGCCACAAATACGCTGCGGAATTCCAGCGTATTTGAGGTTGACGGCTTGATAACTACCCCCCTATATCATTGAGCCCAATATATCTTATATGTGCAATAAATTGTAGCGACATAAATATATGTAGTTAGTGAAATATATTAAGTTTACTCTGTACTGTACAACGTTTCACATACCATGTGCAAAAAATAACCAAAACCATACAAATTTATCTTTATAAATGTACAACATGAACTTATAAAACATACCTTTGTAATTAAATCCTAGCCCATTGTAGTGATGGAAACAAACTTTTAACTTTTACCAATGTCTCTAATTCAGCTTATTCACACAAGTAGTGTAAAATTATGTTGTCATCGAGGGTGTGTGTTAAACCTACCCACTCCGTAGTATGGATAGTTTATTTCAAATAGAATGAAACTTAAGGTATATGAAGCTCCAACCCTCCTTAATACCTCTAAGTATCCACAGCATTCCTGTTTTTGTTATATGAGTGCGGCACTGTCTGATCACCGGATCAGAGGGGAAATATCCATAATGATGTCAACATGGGGGGGGTGTTGCACCTATCACAGTGAGACCAATCGTTCTATATCTCAAACTAAATGTCAGTGATATTATATGTCCGTTGTTGGGACATAATATAGTCCTACATTAACCCATCATAATAAAGGTAATCTACCTGCATAGACCATATGGTTAACATGATATACTAGTAATGGTCATAATGGGTTAATTGAAAATGAGCAGTAATGACAAACTGAGGTATATTAACCCATCAGAGTCTAAATATAGAAAGGCTGTCAGTGTGTAAGTATATAAGGCTTAATGAGTCTCCCTAAATCTCAGCAACTTGATATGTTTATGGCTCAATTAGAAGTTATATCAATTAAAGACTTGTATTCTGAAACGGTAATATCTGCAACCTCAGTTCCAAAAAAGTTGGGACAGTAAGAAAAACGCAAAAAAACAAACAAAAAGAGTAATTTGAAAATGTAATTCACCCTGTATTACATTAAAATTATTAACATATTATTTGATGTTTTACTTTGTGAATTTAAAGTATTTTTGAAAATATACACTCATTTCAAGTCTGATGACTGCAACACGTCCAAAAAAGTTGGGACAGGGGAAATTTAAGACTAATTGTAATGTGACAAATTGAAATAAGAAGGTGATGTGAAACAGGTGAGGCAATCGTGTAATCATAGTATATTAGGAGCCTCCAAAAAAGACCTAATCTTTCAAGAGCAAGGATGGGTCGAGGCTCACCAATTTGGCAACAGATGCATGAACGAATAATCCAACACTTTAAAAACAACATTCCCCAAAGAAAAACCGGTAGGATTTTGGGCATTTCCCCTTCTACAGTGCCGAAAACCACTTCTGAATGCACATGAACTCTGATCCCTCAGACATCACTGTCTCAAAAACCGTCATGAGTATGTAATGGATGTCCTGACATGAACTCGGGAATACTTTAGTAAACCTTTGTCAGTCAACACTATTCGCCGCTGCATCCACAGATGCAAGTTAAAGCTTTACTATGCAAAGCAGAAGCTACACATCAACACTGTCCAGAAGCACCGTTGACTTCTCTTGGCTCAGTATCATCTGAGATGGACAGTAGCACAGTGGAAACGTGTTTTGTGGTCCAACGAGTCAACATCAGAAATAGTTTTTGAATAAAACAGCCATTTTGTTCTCCAGGCCAAAGAGGAAAAGGACCATCCAAGCAGATTCAGGTCCAAAAGACAGTGTCTGTCATGGTATGGGGGGGTGTCAGTGCCCATGGAATGGGTAACTTGCACATCTGTGAGGGCACCATTATTGCAGGAAGATTTGTATACATTTTGGAGCAACATATGCTGCCATCCAGATGTCGTCTTTTCCAGGGACGTTCCTGCATTTTCCAGCAGGATAATGCCAAACCGCTGTCTGCCCGGATTACAAGTGCATGGTTGCGTAAGCAGAGAAAGCGGGTGCTAGCATGGCTTACCTGCAGTCCTGACCTGTCTCCGACTGAGAATGTGTGGCGCATTATGAAGAGCAAAATAAGGCAATGAAGGGCCCGTACAGTTGTGCAGTTGAAGACATGCAAAATGAATAAATGGGGGAAAATTATGCTTGCTAAACTTTACCAACTGGTTTCTTCAGTGCCCAAACGCTTAATAAGGGGCCGATTTAACAATGACTGACAGACATGATATGCTGCAGCGTATCATGTCCGCCAGACTTCGCTGAATGCGGACAGCATACGCTGTCGGCATTTAGCATTGCACAAGCAGTTCTAGTGATTTGAAAATGGCTGTCCACCGATGGTCCCCATTCAACCTCAAAAAGCTTAAGAGGATCTGCAGAGATGAATGGCAGAAAATCCCCAAATCCAGGTGTGCAAAGTTCATGGCATAACACCCAAAAAGACGTAAAGCTGTAATTGCTGCCAAAGGTACCTCAACTAGGTACTGAGTTAAGGGTCTGAATACTGATGTCAATGTAATATTATCAAGCTGTTCGGAGCTTGATAATTGGGCCCCATAGGGTAAAACTGCTGTTGTTGTACCCTCAATGGATCATAATTACACCTTAAGTAACTAATATGTACCATTTATGGGGTAAATAAGGTACAAATATGTTTCCAACTGTCAAAGGGTCCATGCCTGTACCATTTAATCCCCAAAAAAGGTACAATCACTTGTCTGACTAAAAGGTTGAGGGGGATGGGTGGTTTAATGCTGCCAAACCCTGCAAGTCCATATCATTTGTGCACCCCAATTATTCAATGAAAACATAACTGGCAGTCACCAAAAATGAATTCAACATACATGTTGTACAGCAAAATAATTAATGTTCAATGGTTGTTGGTAATATGCAAGAAGTGAGCAAGGCAACGAAAAATACATAACAACCCATATCTTCAATTATACTGTGTTGCTGGTTCTAAATAGTACACAAGCTCTTAACATTGTAATGTTTATATTTAGAGCATCAAGATGATAACTCTTAAACATAAAGCAAATATATTAATAAAGAAAAAAATTGTTTTAAATTCTATAAAATAAACAAGAGCTGTTTAAGAACCTGTTTTTTAAAAAAAATTGTAACCGTTCCCCAGTCACATACATGGACATTGTGTAACACGTCATAGTGCCATCTATTGGTTGAAAGTTCCTTGACATGTGTAACACAGCTCCATCTATTGGTAGAAGGTTCATCACCAAAATGTGTACTGGAGAAATAGATTCATTTGCATATATTTTGCATAGAGTGACAATTCAATGTATGGTTATGAGTTTTATCGTTTATCACTCCCCTGAATCCCCTTCCTTTCGTTGGAATTATATTTTATTATTATGTTGGTTTTTTATATATTTTCTATATATTTATGTTTTATATGGCGTGTCACCCTAATTTTTATGGGGTGTTGTTAGAGTCTAGTACAGAGTGAAATAAAAAAAAAAATTTGGAACTGGTTGTTTAGACTGGTTGTTGCAGGAATTCCTGTTGCAATCTTTGGACCTGCTATTTGGCTACATTATCCAGTTATCAAACTGCAGTGTGGCTGTTGTAATACTGTCTGCACAAGTACACATTAGGTGAATACATATTAGTATGTTATATACTAAATTGGAAGGAACAGTGTTGCGTACAATATTGCCATTATGAGGTACACAGGGTTTGTCACTGGGGCAGTACCCTTAAAAGGCCAAATTTGCACTATTGTCAAGGGTACATTATGGTACCATAGTATTGAGATCCAATCTAGTCACCAAAGGTACTGTACATATTGGTCTTTGAAAGGTACAATCTGAAAGGGTACCAATATGTACCCATGTTAAAGGGTACATTGGGTGTACCTTTGAGGGTACTGCCCCAGTGACAAGCTGTTGTACCCCTAAAGGTACAATTTTTGCACATTTTTTCTGACAGTATACAATCTTAGCCTGTCTGTCTTAAACTGAAATTATATTGTTGGCAGCAAGATGGGCAAACAAATTATTTTGGGCAAATAGTTAACAAATAGACTTTATTTTGTAGTATAATTTTAATATGATTAAGAATTATGAGATGTTTACATTGTTTGCTGTTCATTAAATATTTTGTGTAATTTCTTTTTTTATGGTCACAATTTTACAGCACTTTTATACATATTCTGAACATCTGAGTGGCACAAATTGACCAACCTTAGATTTATAGCCTAAACTAACATCTTCTCACATGGTATTGTAAGTGATGAAAACTAAAACTTGATTTACATGTCAGCTACTCTCTGAACAATCTTTGTTCAAACTAGGCAACTAAAATATATATTTTTTAATATTACGATTTAAATACATATGTAAACCATCCTGTACCTCTAAAGATTACAACCCATGTACTCAATAGAATTGCCTTAAGGATATCTCACATTTTTCAAACATTTCCATTATAGGAAACAACATATACACTTTTATCACTGGCTGACTATTGGCCATTAACAATTCTTTCATATATTCTTTTTTAAAGTAAGAAAAAGTCTGCCATTTGATCAGTTGTATAATCTCAAGTGATGATTCATATAAGAAAAATGTAAATACAATCATTATATTCTCTGTGCAGGAACTTCAAGGAATCTAACTTTACTTAGACTTTAGCATGGGAAAATTACTATTATCAGTGGTCTGAACACTAAACATAAAAAAGATAGCAGTCTTATGTAAGTTGACAGTTTTGTCCTAGGGGCGACTATTAAATAGTCTACAACATAGTCAACTTTGAAAACATACATGATTATCTTGCAGAGATAAATGATGGCACTATGATCAAAGAAGAAGTTCTAGACAAAACCAAAAAATAAACCTTTTGATACTTTCACAAAATTTCAAACAAAACTTAAAGGGACACTAAACCCACATTTTTTCTTTCATGATTCAGATAGAGCATGTGATTTTAAGCAACTTTCCAATTTAATCCTATTATCAATTTTTCTTCGTTTTCTTGGTATCTTTATTAAAAAAACAGAAATGTAATGCTTAGAAGCCGGCCCATTTTAGGTTCAGCACCCTGGATAGCTCTTGCCTATTGGTAGCTACATTTAGCAAACCAATAAGCAAGCATAACACATATTCTGAACCAAAAATGGGCCAGCTCCTAAGCTTTAAATTCCTGCTTTTTAAATAAAGATAGCAAGAGAATAAAGAACAGTTAATATTAGGAGTAAATTAGAAAGTTGCTTAAAATTGCATACTCTATCAGAATCATTAAAGAAAAAAATGTTGGTTTAGTATTCCTTTAAAGATAGGTTGTAAGAAATAGGCATTGAATAAGTCAAATAAAATATTCTAAAACAAATTTTCTACTTTTGTGATACCAATATAATATTTTTAATATTTTGCTTACAGCACTCCAATACCAGCGCTGCTTAAGTCAGCAGTGAGCTGGTCGTACGTGCTTGTGCACGATTTTCCCATAGGAATCAACGGGGAGAGCCGGCTGGGAAAAAGTCTAACACCTGCAAAAAAGCAGCGTAAAACTCAGTAACGCAGCCCCATTGATTCCTATGGGGAAACACATTTTATGTTTACACCTAACACCCTAGAGTACAAACAAAGATGAAGCAGCACCACCAAAAATTCTTTCTTCAAGTAGCTTTATTCAGCTTGAGGAGTAGCCAGACCAAAATTCAAACAACAACGTTTCGGACACAGTCCTTAGTCATGTATGGCTAAACTGTACATAGAATCAACCTTAAATACTATATAAGCCCCACCCACACACCTGTAAAACTGCACATTCCTAATTAACCCCTTACCTCCTAATTTTAGTACACAGGAAAGGATTTAGTATCAGCAAAATAATAAAATTCATCTTTGTTTGTACTCTATTGTTGGGTTCTGACAGGAACCTTGTTGCTGGCACACCTTGATACATTCCCTGTGCTGGATACCTGAAACTGTTTTTCATTACGACTACTGCCTTCCTTGCACGGGAATATGGAAACTATACAGGAGAATAATGAGCCTAAGACCTTTGGTTATTCTGATATGGAAGCCGCCAGGATCACTACTTTGACCCGGGGCTCCAGAGACTTTTTAAAATCCTCACCCACACAAACTGTGAGTAAGAAATTGGAGCATTTGGAGAAGAAACATGTGGCATTTGAGTTACATGCGGTAACACTAGCTGAGTACCACAGAGTAAAACGTATACCAAGAGGGCTGAGACTACATTTACGCCCCACTCTGATGCAAGATAATGTGGAATACTGCAATAAATTCGAGATGATATTAAACAAATACTCTTTTGATATCATGGTCCTGACAGTTGAATGTCTGCAGAGAGAGATTGAGAATCAAAGCACACAAATCGATATTATGAAACAGGAGCTTAAAGATAACTTACCCCTTGAAGAAATGGAGCAGCAAAAACCTTGATGAGCAGATTAAAGACCTCAAGCAGACTATCCAAGAACGCAAGAAAAATAAATTTTCACGGGATGAGGAAGATTACACAACTGGAATGGTATACCGGTGGGGACGGGATCCGTCCGGCAGAACAAGTGGCACTTCTGGTTCCGGGTACAGACAAAGACGCATGCGAGGAGGAAGCGGGCACTCTAGCCCTCAGGGGTCATTGTCGGAATCAATGTCGGGGAAGAACGCAGGGAGAGGGGCTCGTCGTGTGACAACGCGCAGCAGCAACAGGCAATAATTAATATCTCTCAGGTACGAGTCACAAATGATGAGTTGACAGTCCTGAACAAAGGACTTTCCTATTGCCCACAACAGGACTATGATTATCTAGAACTGCAGAAAGATCTATATCGGTTCTTTAGGACCATTAAGCTAAAGAGTTTCTTTACAAGTGTTTCCCATCCTTCTCCGGAAATATCAGTTGGTAATGTTGATATTAACACTATGCACAAGTTGAAATTGAAAGAGTTTGGTTTGTTTAACTAAAGCACATTTACCCCTACACAGGTAGGTGCTGGGGTCCAGAGCTTTATTAAATTAGTTGATAATGATGTTGCTGATATGTATAGAAAACACTATGCTAAATGTAAAAAGAGCCCTGTGGGGCAAGGTTTATCTAAAACAGAGTTGTCACTGAATGGGTTAAAAAATAACAAACAGCTCATCATTAAGGGGGCGGACAAGGGGGGTGCAATTGTACTAATGGATAGGGAATTCTATGTTAATGAGATTAATACGCAGTTATCAGATACAGATGTGTATAGAAAATTGTCTACAAACCCAGTATTTAACATCAAAAAGGAAGTAGAGGGATGTGTTAATAATGCAATTAAAAATGGAGTGATAGACAAGGATATTGCAAAGTTTCTTTTAGAATCAGAGGATATAACTCCAGTTTTGTATACACTCCCTAAAGTACATAAATGTTTAACATCTCCCCCTGGACGCCCCATAGTAGCTGGAATGGGTTCCATTTTATCTAAAGTTTCAATTTTTTTAGATAGAGCTTTAAGACCCCTGGTATTTTCTAATTCTTATATTCAGGATACAAGTGATTTTATAGTAAAACTGCAGAACCTGTCTATTGATGGAAACAGGGGCATACTCTTTAGTCTGGATGTAGCATCATTATATACCTCCATCTCCCATGAGGCAGGGATTGGGGCGGTTGCCAAGGTTTTGAGTCAAGATTCTAGTTTTTCACCATTACAACAAGAATTTTTAATCCAGTTATTGAGGATTGTATTGGGTTGTAATGATTTTTTATTTGGTGATGATTACTATTTACAACTTCAGGGGACCGCCATGGGTTCCAATGTTGCCCCTACATACGCCAATATCTATATGAATATTTTTGAGGAATACTTTGTTTATAATCATCCGTTATTTTTATTATATGGCACCACCTGGTGGCGCTATATAGATGACATTTTTGGCGTGTGGTTGGGCAACATTGGAACCCTGGAGGAGTTTATTAATGATCTAAATTGTGCTACTAGCAGGATTAAGTTTAAACTGATGTGGAGCGAGGAGAGTGTGGTCTTTCTGGATAATTGTGTATCGAAAACTTCACAAGGTTTATCGGTGGATTTATATAAGGAAGAAACAGACTGCAATACCCTCCTAGTGCCCATCCCCCATCTCTTCTCAGGTCTTTACCTAGGAGCCAGTTCCTTCGGGTAAGACGGATTGTGTCAAATGAAAATCTGGCGGAAATAAGACTGAGAGAGATGGGTGATCGTTTTCTTGCCAGGGGTTACCCTAAGGATTTGATTGAGACAGAGTTAAGGAATGCCCTTGCCACATCTAGACAGTCCCTTTTAACTAAGAAAAATAATGTGGAAAAAGAAAAATCTAATAGATTGGTTTTTATTAGCCAATACTCCCCTTTAAGTCTAAAAGTACAAAACATTTTACTTAAACATTGGCATGTTTTGCAAACTTGTGAATCTGATGTTTTAGAATTTTGCAAACCATTCATGCCTGCCTATAAAAGGGGCAGAAATTTTAAAGATTCACTAGTTAGAGCTGATATTGGCCCTCTTAAAAAGAGAGTGGTTCAGAGCTATATAGGCAAGAAAAATTGGGGTAATTTCCCATGCCTTAGTTACTCTAACTGCAACAGTATGACTAAAGGCCCCACCTTTAGCCATCCTAGGACTGGACATATATTTTCTATTAGAGATTACTTTACATGTAATACAGAATATGTGGTTTATATGATTAAGTGTCCTTGCGGTCTGGGGTACGTCGGGGAGACCACCCGTAGTATCCGCTAAAGTATTGTTCAACACAAGAGCAGTATTAGGACTAAAAAATTGAATGCTTCGGTAGCTTGTCATTTTTTGTCCGCTGGACATAATCTTAATCAGTTAAGGTTCCAAGTCCTAGAGCATATTCCTATTCCTAGGAGGGGTGGGAACAGGGTTAAAATCCTTAAGAGTAGAGAAATGTTCTGGATTAACAAGTTGGGGACATTATACCCAAATGGGATGAATAGGGAATTTGACCTGTCTGTGTGCCTTTAAATTACATACTATGTATAATGTGGTTTAATTATACTTTTCTTTTTCTTTTATTACAGATGACAGTGGATTGATTATGTTCATCATTGTATTCCAATATATATGTAGTTGCTATGTTTAGCTTTAATGATATTGCAATGTATTATTTTGCTGATACTAAATCCTTTCCTGTGTACTAAAATTAGGAGGTAAGGGGTTAATTAGGAATGTGCAGTTGTACAGGTGTGTGGATGGGGCTTATATAGTATTTAAGGTTGATTCTATGTACAGTTTAGCCATACATGACTAAGGACTGTGTCCAAAACGTTGTTGTTTGAATTTTGGTATGGCTACTCCTCAAGCTGAATAAAGCTACTTGAAGAAAGAATTTTTGGTGGTGCTGCTTCATCTTTGTTTGTACTCTATTGTTGGGTTCTGACAGGAACCTTGTTGCTGGCACACCTTAATACATTCCCTGTGCTGGATACCTGAGACTGTTTTTCATTACACCTAACACCCTAACATGAACCCCAAGTCTAAACACCCCTAATCATACACTTGTTAACCCCTAATCTGCCGCCCCCAACATCGCCGACACCTACATTATATTTTTTAACCCCTAATCTGCCGCTCCGGACACCGCCGCCACCTACATTATAGTTATGAACCACTAATCTGCTGCCCCCAACATCGAACTTCAATACTATTGGCTGATCCAATTAGCCAATAGGATTGTTTCTGCCTTAATTCCGATTGGCTGATAGAATTCTATCAGCCAATCAGAATTGAAGGGACGCCATTTTGGATGGCGTCACTTAAAGGTACCTTCATTCAGTCATAGCCATCGGAAGAAGAGGATGCTCCGCGTTGGATATTTTGAAGATGGACCCGCTCCACGTTGGATGGATGAAGATAGAAGATGCCGTCTGGATGAAGACTTCTGCCCGTCTGGAGGATCACTTCTGCCCGGTTGGATGAAGACATCTCCCGGTAAGGTGATCTTCAAGGGGTTAGTGTTAGTTTTTTTTAAGGGGGGATTGGGTGGGTTTTAGAGTAGGGTTGGTTGTGTGGGTGGTGGGTTTTAATGTTGGGGGGGGATTTGTAATTTTTTTAAAAGGTAAAAGAACTAATTACTTTGGGGCAATGCCCCGCAAAAGGCCCTTTTAAGGGCTATTTGTAATTTAGTGTAGGGTAGGGCTTTTTTATTTTGGGGGGGGGCTTTTTTATTTTGTTAGGGGGATTAGATTAGGTGTAATTAGTTTAAAAATCTTGTAATTTGTTTATTATTTTCTGTAATTTAGTGTTTGTTTTTTTGTACTTTAGATAATTTTATTAATTGTATTTAATTTAGGGAATTCATTTAATTATAGTGTAGTGTTAGGTGTAATTGTAACTTAGGTTAGGTTTTATTTTACAGGTACTTTTGTATTTATTTTAATTAGGAAGTTATTAAATAGTTAATAACTATTTAATAACTATTCTACCTAGTTAAAATAAATACAAACTTGCCTGTAAAATAAAAATAAACCCTAAACTAGATACAATGTAACTATTAGTTATATTGTAGCTAGCTTAGGGTTTATTTTATAGGTAAGTATTTAGTTTTAAATAGGAATAATTTAGTTAATGATAGTTATTTTATTTTGATTTGTTTAAATTATATTTAAGTTAGGGGGTGTTATGGTTAGGGTTAGACTTAGATTTAGGGGTTAATAACTTTAATATAGTGGTGGCGACGTTGGGGGCGATAGATTAGGGGTTAATAAATGTAGGTAGGTGTCAACGATGTAAGGGATGGCAGATTAGGGGTTAATAAATATAATGTAGGTGTCAGCGATGTTGGGGGCAGCAGATTAGGGGTTCATAAGTATAATGTAGGTGGCGGCGGTGTCCGGTGTGGCAGATTAGGGGTTAATCAATATAATGTAGGTGTCAGCGATGTCGGGGGCGGCAGATTAGGGGTTATTAAGTGTAAGATTAGGGGCGTTTAGACTCGGGGGTTCATGTTAGGGTGTTAGGTGTAGACATAAATGTATTTTCCCCATAGGAATCAATGGGGCTGCGTTAGGAGCTAAACGCTGCTTTTTTTTTCAGACGGCTCTCCCCCATTGATTTCTATGGGGAAATCGTGCATTAGCACGTTCAGCCAGCTCACCGCTAACGTAAGCAGTGCTGGTATTGAGGTTAGATGTGGAGCAAAATTTTGCTCTACGATCACTTTTTTGCGGTTAACGCCGGGTTTATAAAAACCCGTAATACCAGCGCTGTCTGTAAGTGATCGGTGAGCATAAACTGCTCGTTAGCACCGCATAGCTTCTAACGCAAAACTCGTAATCTAGGTGTTTGAAAAGCTAGTGAAAAACGGGTTATCATGGGGTTATATTAGTTATAAGGTATTGGCATATGATTGAATGTAAAAATCCCACAAAAAGCCATGTGACGCACATGCACACTAATTTTGACAGATTGAGACTGTCCAATCAGATAGTGTTAACATTTAGAGAGGTTATCCAACTTACCCATATTCTTCAATGTTTATTCAGGAGTGAGGAAGAAATATCATATTATTATAAAATAATCTCTGTTTAATAAGATTACCCCACTGTCCCAACATATGACAATTTGTCTTGGGAAAGAAAGGAGGATCTCCATAACTGAAATGTAAAAAAGTAATATCCTTATAATGATCTATCTACCATTTCTCCTATTTCTGCAAGTTTCTTTTCTAACATTACAATTCAATTCAATGACAGTAAAATCATAGGATTTTTGGAGAGAGTCATTAGTCAATGTTTAACCCTTAAAATATTAATTTTATTATTATTTTGACACATATAGGCCTAGATTACAAGTGGAATGCAAAAATATTAGAACTATCACGCATTAACAACGTGCAAGCACAATTAACAACTCTTCTATTTTTGCACACACAATGCACTATCGTTCGAGCATTGTTCCCTCTAAGACTGGTTTGGTGTGCTGCCCAGCAGTCAATTAGGTAACGGCACCCTGCAATTGTCCAACTGCCCAATGCAGACTGCAAGGTATGGTTTTCTTAGTAACTATTTAACTGTTGGGCCACAAACAAAACCGTCCTTAGTGGGAACGCGCTCAAGTGATAGTCTAGGGTGCACTAATATCTGCACGTTGGATAGCTTGGGTGCACTAAATCGCTCACGTAATAGACTATGGGGACGACCAGTAAAAGTCATTTTGGATATTGCTAAGATGAGGGTGTGCTAGGCTGATGGTGTGCAAGTAGTGCTGTTCTTCGTAGAGTTCTGTGCTATACTATTAATAATAATGGTTTACTTCAGGTCTTAAAAAGTGCTACATTTTACTACGGTATTTTGGATTGCACTCAAGCACCACACTTAAAGGGACATAATCACAACATTTATCTTTCATGATTCAGAGCATATAATTTGAAACAACTTTCCAATTCTTTTTATTTTCAACTGTTCTTTGCATGTCATCCTTTGTTGAAAAGTGGGAAGGTAATTTCAGGAGTGTGCAGATGTCCGCAGTAATATATTTTAGCAGTTTTGCAACAATGTTATACATAAGCAAGAATAGTAGATGGCAGAGCTATTTCCTGTCATGTAGTACTCCAGACGTGTGCGCGATACCTATCTGGATTAACCATCCACTTGTAATACCACAATGTGCATTATTGTTTGTGCAGGGTCATGCAACCTAAGCTATTGATCACACTTGGCTTGTAATCTAGCCCATCATTTTTTATATATTTTGTGTTTTTTATTCTGAATACTATTATTTAGATTTTTTTTATTAAGCATGGGATTGAAAACTCTAGAAAAACCTATTTTTGTGGAAGATCTTGAATGCAATGCAGACTCAGATGTGGAATGATTACTGGTATTTTTCTCCTTTTTTCTCACCTTATCTGAGGTATAAGTTGACTCGGGCCTAGTTTACATTGGTGGTATTATTCATTTTAGCCATCCCTATAGCCATTAAAACAAGTGCCAAGAAAGATATCACAATAAAGCAGTTTAAAAAGCTGTAAGATTTTTATTTTTTGCTTGCCAGGGTACACAGCGGAAGGCTGTTTTCAGTTTTTATTGAAATCAATAGAAGCCAAAAAAAAAAGAATGATAATTTGCACACAGTACATTGAGCTCATTAACAGCTCTCTGCTTTTTTATGCAGATTCTAATGTGCTCAAATACAGCATTTCATCCTATTGTAGGGTTGAACATAAGCAATTAGGCAAACAGGGAGCAGTTGAAAAGTAACTTTTACTGCAGGATACTTAAATCCATTAAGATAGGAATGTGGCTATTCATAGGGGTCGATTTATCAAAGGCTTCACCAGCCTTTGCCCCCCTACGACGTATTTATGACCGCTGCTTCCCTAACCTCTTCGCTACCTAAGATGAGATTGACCGCTCCTGCCCGTGCATGATTGACTGTGCGCGGGCAGGTCACGGCATTGCATAAGAGTGCAAAATTGCTTTATTGTGCAATGCTAAATTCCAGCAGCGGAATTCAGCTCGCTAGAGGTGAGCTGCAGCGGACAGGGGTGCATATGTATGCCCCTGTCCACCGTAGCTTGATAAATCGACCCCATAATAGCATCATCAAGTGTATGGATTGCTGACTAGTATTCCTTCCTATATATGGTTAATTGATTTTCCCCACCTACCTATTCCCCCTTTCATGAATCTAATTACTCATATTTTCATGTACATTGACCTCACCATCAGTCTTGTCCATAAAAGACCAGAAAATAAGTGCTATGCCCCTGGCTAAGGAAATGTGTCTCAAATGTCTTGTCCATTTACTTGAGCCAACCTAGATGGCAGTCCATCCAGCAATCCTGTCTTAATGGGCTGGTACAGAGACAAAATTCAGCCACATTTTACTAGCAAGAGAAAAACAGTTACCAACGCATTTTCCCCAAACCTATAAGAAAACATAAATTATGCTTGAAAAACGATAGAACACAGCGATCCTTTAAAAAGCTTCTCCTTTTATTTTTTCAATTCTCCTCCATTTGCAAAAAAGAAAACATACAAATCAGGCAACAGGCCTTAAAACAACTGTGCAGGTATATCATGGCTAGGAACCAATCTGCCCTACATGTTTAGGTGGTTCCTTATTCATGGTCCACAGCCGCATTCATTACTTGTGGGAAATAAGAACCTGGCCACCAGGAGGAGGCAAAGACACACCAGCCAAAGGCTCAAATACTCCTCCCACTTCCCCTATACCCCAGTCATTATGCCGAGGGAAACAGGATCAATGGAAGAAATATCAAGGTGAAAGGGTGCCAGAAGACTATACACGAAAAACACCTCAAAAAACGATCGGGGGACTGTGGACTTTTTTCACACGGAAAAAAATGAAATGATCAGGTAAGCATAATTTATATTTTTCTTCCTAATGGGAAAGAGTCCACAGCCCCATTCATTACTTTTGGGAAAATTATACCCATGCCAAAGAGGACACTGAATGCCAAGAACGGGAGGGTAAGAGGCGGCCCAATCTCAGGACACCAGAACTGAACCGCATCCCATAAATAAAAAGGAAAAAAGAAAAGAGGGCCCCAACAGTCCCAAGCCTGGGTAAAAACCACATGCAACACCACCAAGCCAACAGGACTCAAAGCACACTATCCTCCAAAGGCAGATCCCATACACACGCCCCCATAAGGGAACCCTGACCAACAACTCCTCAAAAGAAGAAGCAAGGTAGAGGGATAACTAACCAGAACCTTGTCTTCTAAAAGACAGATCAAACTAGTTCTGGAGACTCCAGAAAGCCTCACTAGATGCCAGAAAAAAGGGGCATCATCAACCAAATGTGACGATGTCGGAGACCAATAGAGAACAAAAAAAAAACATGAGAAACAGGAAACCACACAAATGACTAAGTAGCACGCTATAGTGCAGCCATAGATAAAGGGGAAAAAACCCTTGTCCAGCTCCCCAGCTGGAGGGTACAAGGAGTTCACCTTAAACTGAAAAGGATACCGAGGCACCTCCCTACGAGAACCCCGCAGCTCGGAAGAAAAGGAACCCGCAAAAAACAAGTTCCTAGACAAAACACCCCTCCATGGAGGGAAAATTCAGAGATCCAAACCCCCCGAGAGCTCAGAGAGCACCTCAACAGGGACCCACTGCATCCAAAAGAAACAGAGACAGCTGAAAAGTCAAAAGATGACCAGAACCACAGCTTAGGATCCTGAGATAAACAGGGACATCATCTACTACCACAGAACCACTGCCATGAGGGCTGCCCACACAACCAGAAATATCAACCTGCCAATGACAGTGAAAAATCCAGGGACAGAGTCCAACCCCCCGCCTTGAACGAGAGGGAGGAACACCATCAGCCACCTCGAAAGAGTGTGATCAGAAACACAGGCAGAGTCCCACCAGAAGCAGAGGAACACTGAACCCAGAAGTCCACTCCCAATGGCATCTCCATCCCTGAACCAGGGACAAACAGGAACACACCCCCAGAGACAAAAGTCCCCAGAGGGAAGATGGAGGACAAGGTAAAATCCTGCCCCCCCGGTCGACACGGGAGTAAAAACAAACCCAAAATGAGCCAGCCCCCCAAAGGAGCAGAGACTACACGAGGTAGCCATCTTGGTGCCCCACAACAGATACCTGTGGGGAAGATGAGGACAAAGTGACCCTTACCAAGGCACTACACAGGAATGCTGATGCAAGGTCAGAGCACCAGAACAACGGACCCCAAAGGAAGTCCAGAACACATTCCCTCACAGAAAACAAAGGCCCCGAGCAGCCAGAAGAAGGGGACCAGGCTCTCTAAAGAGAGAAAAAGAAGAACCCCTTCCCAACGCAACCCAAATACCAGAGGGAAAACCCGGGACAAGGATAGACAGAGCTATACCAACACCACCCGGAACCCCAGTCCAGTCCCAGATCCACGAATAGACCTGAAGAAGAGGACCCCGACCAAAATTCTGTTCAGACACTCCTCACCCGAGGAGGGAACACGAAAAAAATTAGAACTCTAGCAAAACCCCAAGAAAAGGACCATGAAAAAATGCAGAACCGATCTCAAGGCGATAGAACCCACGACACAGAGCTAAACTCAGCGACAATCAGAAACCAGGGTCCCACGTCGGCACCTGACCTTAAGAGGGTGGATAGAATTCTGGAAAAACCTGAACCAGAACCAAAACAAGGCGACCCCAATAACAACGGGTGCCAGCTAGAGGAGACCTCCAGCAGCGAAGAAGGCGACCAGGCCCCCACATGGCAAGTCACAGGCTAGCCGCCCCACAGACAGCTGCCGGATCACAGAGAATGCAGACATGATCCCGCTATATCTCGCCTACCAATCAAGAGCTCCACCACTAATCCATAAAGAGGATCCATTAAAAGCAGAACGAAACGAGGTCCAGAGACCCTAGGAGTCTAAACCACCCAAAGGGTAGCAAGAAGACCAAGGCCCAAAAACCGCCCTAGCGGAGAATGCCCCGTGCCTCTGAAAGGAGAGCCAAAACGATGCGGCACGAAGCCATCGACCAAGCCCTGGGAACAGAGTGGCACGCCCAATCTCTCCCGGTATGCAGACCCAAAGGTCCGGATGTAGATGTATAGTGTAGATTCTTAAAACAAACAAAACAATAAAACAAAATACTCAAGGTCCCACCGGACCCACCAGGCGTCACTGACCTCTTAAAGTGCACACAAACTCCGGACCCAACAGTCCGTGAACAACTTCCAAGGATGTAATCAAAAGCAAGTCCACCCTAGAAATTCCCAAAGGAATAATCAAATAAAAAAAAAATATCCTAACCGGATGAAAGAAAATAAGGCAGCCCGAAGGTATCCACCAAAAAAAAACTCTGGGAAAGGACACGAGCGACCGTCATGAGACGATCAACATCCCCAGCAGTCTAACTCGAAGCACCATTCGAGGACACATTCCCCGACTGATAGAAGAAAGGGTCCCCCAATAAGTCGAAAAGACGACGGAGTAGAACGCGCAGCCGCACTATCCGATAACGAAAGGTGCAACATGGAGGAATATTCACCCCATATTCAACTGAATAGACCCACCCAAAGTCTGGACACCCGGGATAATCGGGCAAGAACACAAACGCGCAGAGATCTCCGGGTCCTCCAGGCGAACAAGCGGCATCAATATTTTGAAGCGGAAATGACCCGCCATCTCCAGGGGAAAGAAACCACCGTGAGCGGAGGGAGAATTAACATTAGGGTTACCCGCAAATGTAGAGGAAGGGTGCTGTTGGGAATCCGCCGCCTGAGGGACAGAGCCCCCAGAGGCTGTTGGCTCAATAGGCTCCTGGTTGCCGAGCCCACGGAACCAGGCACTCTAAGAAGGCACAAGAGACAGGACTGATAAACCTGTGTCAGTGGGGCCGAAGCACCTTCCTCAGAAAAGGAAGAATCGGAATCAGAAACAATGACAGTGTCAGCTTCAGAATCCTCCATGGTTAAAAACAAAGAGAAAAATAGGACTATATAAAAAAATGAATAGCACCTGACACCACAATGGCTGGGGCACTCACCACCTCCTATGACCAGATCCAAACGAATCAGAAAGTCTTCGTCGCCACACGGTCAGGAATGCGGAAGCATAAAAACCAAGAGTAACAACGCCCGGTCATAAGGTGAACCGTAAGTCCAAAAAGTGCGCCAGAAAAAGGCAGCAATTAGGCCCCACTAAAACCTCCAAGCAATTCTCCTGTCTCAGCCCCAGAGCCAATACCCATTATACAAAGCAGGGAGATCACATAAGAAACATGATTAAGGAACCCCACCCTGTTCACAAATCCCCCCTAAGGAAGGAATTATCCCATGATTCCCAGATCCATACAGAGGAGTCTCACTGAGACCCATACCTATCTGTCACATAACATAACATTCATATTGATAAAATGAAACTATCTTACCGGAATCTACGCCGTGGAACAGGAACACAGCCCTTCAAGTTTGATGGATAGTAGCATCACCTCCATCATGGACTTGATAGAAGACAGCAGGTAGAGAAGCGAAGGATCGGCAACTCCAAGTGCTAGAGGAGCTGTTAATACGAGTCGGGATGGTGTCGCAGAGAGAACTCCCACTGCATCTCCGGACTCTTACATTCGCCCAGGCCCTCACTGAGAGACTAACAGGACTACTTAAAACTCCTGTCCCATTGTGAAGAGTACTACCCTCCATGAGAGACACACTTTACGTAAAAATTAATAAAAGTATTTTCTTTAAAAAATAAAACTTCTGACACTTCTCTGCCAACCTCCTGCGACGAAAGGCAAAGAATGACTGGGGGATAGGGGAAGTGGGAGGAGTATTGAGCCTTTGGCTGGTGTGTCTTTGCCTCCTCCTGGTGGCCAGGTTCTTATTTCCCACAAGTAATGAATGTGGCTGTGGACTCTTTCCCATTAGGAAGAAAAAGGGGTTTTAGTACAATATTTTGGCCAAAGCATGTAAGCTCACCAACAAGCAAGGCTAACCCTGTAAGAAAGTCCTATCCTAATATATTGTAATATGTGATGCATTTACAAAAGTTATATTGTGTACCCATACATTTGATTGTCCCTGCATACTATAAAGAAGGTCTCCAATGAGAACAAGGTGGGGTAATTTAAGCCTTACCCAATTAACCATTTTATGGCCTCTAATGGATTTTAGTACATTTCTTGGCTGGGGCTACACACCAAAGCAATTTTCCATGTCACTTTTACAAGTTAAGTTTGTGTAGGATAATTAAAGTGAAACAAGATGTTGTATGAGTACTTATCTAATAGTTTTTAATGGTTGCTTTATTTATAATGCTAGTAGGTTTTCCCTGAAGGAAAAATAAGATCTACTATAAGCTCTGAAATTAAGTTTTTTTTTTTAAAATTATCTGTGTTTGTTTCCTTTAATAATATTGTGGATTTTTTAGTAAAAAACTTGTGTGAAGTATTATTAGATAATTGTCTGTGTTGTACCCAGAATTAATATGGTCTGTACTTTTGTTATTGTGCAGAATATTTAGGTATGCAGTAATGAGATACTCCTAAACATAATGTTATGTGAATGCCAAAAAGTCACTGAAAGGATTAAATTCACTGTTTAAATTAATATCTATCTTTACAAATGAACTACGGTTAATTATGTAAAAATAAAATATATGCCAGCAAAAAAAAGAATTATTACTTGAGACTCAAAGTAGGAGAGAATCGATCAATTAGATCACTGTTATCTGTTTTTCCCATGGTTAACTTGTTTAATTAATGAAGCCAATCAAAGGTGGACAAATCTGCAAATGTTTATTGTAAAAAAAGATAATGAGGATCTTTATATATATGGTGAAGTAATAGCCTTGTCCATTTGTTATATTTGCATGTTAAAATAATGTATTATGTTTCTGTTCATTCGGATTTCAAGTCAGTTAAATTATTGTGTATTTAATTTTTTCTAATGCTTTACTTGATTCATTTATATCGCAGACTATGTAAATTAGGATTACTTTACAATGTGATTTAAAAAATCATGGAGCGTTGTTTATTTTTTTTACAAGTAGTCTTTGAATTTTGCAGCAGGTAACATTATCTAGGAATTGAATTGGATTTCCATTATTAAAGTTGATCTAAGTTTGAAAAACACTCAAATGTAAATAACAAATACAGGTATACCCCGCTCATACAGCGGGTTAGGGACCGGAGCCCCGCTGTAAAGTGAAAACCGCCTTAAAGTGAAACAAGGCAGTTTTAGCTTTCTTTTCACTTGCCAGTGTGTTTAAAAACTTGAAAACATGTTTGAACTAACATATATTAGGGGTGCAATTGGGCTAAGTTTTGTTTAACACTAGCATAACACAGTATTCAATTAGTATTCAATAAATACTGTACTTGTAAAATAGTGACAATTACTGTAGTAAAATTTGCCAAACTATAGCACTGAGACACAGATTGCAGTGTAATGCAGCAAACAGAGTGAACTGCGGATAACAAAATGGTGCCAGTCACTTTTCTCACAAATTCACGATGATTACATTACTGTTTCAAAATCCTTGGAGGTTGAACTTCAGCTCCACAAAGCGCTGTATTAGCGAAGCGCTGTAAAGTGAAGCGCTGTAAAGTGAGGTATACCTGTATATGAAAAAAATCTTGTAAAGTTTGAACACAATATCTGACATTTTTTATTCCAGCTAAGATTATACATCTCTCCAAACACTATAAAACTTGTTTGTAAACCATTTACCTAAAATGAAGGGTCATGGGTACAGTAAGTGTGAGTAAAAGAAGCAGAGGTGATGTTGGTGCTTTAATTGCATGGGTTAAGATTGGTGGATGATAGGTGAAGCATAGGTGATGCTTTTCAAGACATTTGTCAGAAGAAAGTAGTCTGGCAGTGACTGCATACCCTAAAATGTTCACAGTGAGGAGGACATATAATGATTACCTGTGAGAGAGTGTCCTTTTGCTCCAAGAATTGATAGCTTCAAAGCAGAATAAATGATACATCAGATGTTTATGCATTATCAAAAGTGGAGAGCAAAACAGGTGCAATTGCTCCCAGCAATTGCTCCCAGAGATAATATCCTCCACCCCTAGAGTAGAGTAAATGAGGCATTAGAACTTAGAAACCACTTCACATCATTGACCAGTATAGGTGATTTATTAGAAAAGGCAGCAAAAGACAGAAAGAAGTAATCAGCTACAACCAAATTTTCTACTTAGTTAAGGCAAATCAATTTCCAGAAGGTGGGACTGAATGTAATGGTTCAACCTTGTCTTTGTAAGAGACTGAAGGGAAGATCAGTATTTATGGATATGTTGAGTTTAATTGGCCATGCTTCCTGAAACCCAAGGATTTCCTAGCTTTGAATACAGATAACCAAAATGTACATAAAGAAAATAATTAAAACTGCAAATATGTGAAAGTTAATTTTCTATTGACAGCAGACCAGGAAATGATATAGTTTGAAAACAAAAAGGACACTAGTTGCTACACCTCCTTAGATAGACAAAGGGAAAGAGAACACCTTGAGATTTGTATATAAAGGGCTAGATTACAGTTGGAGCATAAAATTGTGTTAACACGAAGCCAGAAACTGCGCTGGCAAGGTTTTGCTATCACAAATCTTGCACATGGAGTTTTGGCGTGGGATTGCAAGTTGAAAGTAGAAACATCGCTTTCTCGCGCCATTTATAGGTTGGTATATATTTTAGTGAGGGGTTTTTCTATGATATCGTGTTCTCGCTATACCACTTATTCGCTCAAAGGCCTGCTTGGTCTATGACATCATTAATTGAGGGGATATTGTGATGAGAGCAGGATGTGATGTCACTAGTATGTGGGCGAGGCTTAGGTCCGGTATCTGTGTCGCAGTTAGTTTAGTACAATCAACCTGACTAGATGTGAATTGCTATGCTCTTTAATAAAATAGAGTTGTACCATCATTGCTGTGTCCTGCATATGTCCTGCATCTCATGACATGGTGTCAGAAGTTCTGGACTGCGCTTCTGTTCCTGATCGATTGCAATGTCAAAGTTTACCCCACCTGAGCCTTTTGAGTTCTCTCAGCCTGCAGCTTGGCCCACATGGCGTCAGCGGTTTCAGCGCTTCAGGATTGCTTCCAAACTGAACAAGGAGAGTGGTGAAGTACAAGTTAATTCTCTTTTATACTCTATGGGGAAAGATGTGGAGCCAGTGTTCAATGCTTTTATTTTCCAAGAAGGGGAAGAATTTAACTTTGATATAGTTATGGATAAACTCAGTGCCCACTTTGTGCCCAAAAGAAATGTGATTCATGAGAGAGCTTGTTTTCACAAACGTAATCAGCGTGTGGGAGAATCTGTGGAGTCATTTGTGCGCAGCCTGTATGAATTAGCTGAATTCTGTGAGTTTGGTGTTGCTAAAGAAGAGCAAATCAGAGACAGAATAGTTATTGGAATTGCAGATGCTGAAGTCTCCCTGAAGCTGCAGTTAGAGCCTGATTTAAAGTTAGACGGGGCTATTAGGATGGCCCGCCAGAGTGAACTGGTGAAAAAGCAAAGTGCTGATCTGAGGTCTGAGAGTATTGTGGATGAAGTGCAACAGTCTAGGAAAACTGCTAGTGAAAGGCACAGTGTGAGCGGTAGATCTAAAGTACTGGAAAGGCCTAGAAGTGGATGGGCGCAACATGGCTGATGCACACGGTGCTACCGGGCTCATGATCAGAGTGCTATATGCCCGGCCAGAGATAGAAAATGCAGAAAATGCAACCGAATAGGCCATTTTGAAGTGGTGTGTAAAACTGAATACATTAAGGAGATGCAGGTGGACAGTGACCAGGAGGGTCAGGAAGTGTCTTTTGTGGGGTCTGTTGTGGAACGGACAAGCTCAGAGGAAGATTGGAAAGTTACTTTTACTGTAATGGGAGCCAAAGTTGATTTTAAGATTGACACAGGAGCAGATATCGCTGTAATGTCTTTTGCTGAATTTATGAAACTGCCTCGACAGCCCCAGCTGGCGAAGGTTACTATAAATGTCCATAGTCCTGGTGGCCGCATTGATTGTGTGGGGAAATTTCTTGCCAGCTGTGAGTACAAGCAAAGGAAGTTTACCATGTGGGTGCATGTGATCCGAGGTCAGTGTGTTAACAGTTTATTGAGCAGAAAAGCAGCCTGTGACTTGGGCCTCGTGGCCAGAGTGAATGAGATTTCCAAAAATATGTTTGGCGAGTTGGGCCTACTGAACTGCAAACCTGTCCGTATAGCACTTAAAAGTGACGCAGTCCCATACAGTATTTCTACCCCTCGTAGAATCCCGTTCCCGCTCATGCCTCAAGTGGAGAAAGAGCTTATGCGCATGAAGTCTATGGGGGTTATTGAAGAGGTTGTTGAAGTGACTGATTGGTGTGCCCCCATTGTTCCAGTTGCAAAGAAAAACGGAAAGGTGCGCATCTGTGTGGACCTGAAAAGGTTGAATGAAGCAGTGAAGAGAGAGAGATTTGTGCTGCCGACATTAGAAGATATAGCTCCAAAGTTGGCTGGGGCGAAGTTCTTTTCCACATTGGACGCTTCTAGCGGCTTTTGGCAGATCCCCCTGGATCCAAAGTGCCGCAAACTGACTACCTTTATCACACCGGTAGGTCGGTTCTGCTTCTGCAGACTCCCCTTTGGGATATCCTCCGCTCCTGAAATCTTTCAAAGGGAAATGAGTTCTCTCCTGAGTGACCACGTGGGCACAGCGGTCGTCATGGACGACATTCTAGTGTATGGGTCTACAGTGGAGGAGCATGATCAGCATTTAAGTTGTGTGCTACAGGCTATCAAAGAGTCTGGGCTGAAGCTGAATAAAGAAAAATGTCATTTTAGGAAAACTGAATTATGCTACTTTGGGCATATCATCAACGGGGATGGCATCAAGCCAGACCCCGAGAAAATTTGTGCTATTGAACAGATGAAAAGCCCTTCGGATGTACATGAGCTAAGACAGATATTGGGCCTTGTAAACTACGTGGGCAAGTTTCTTCCAGATTTATCAACAGTTTTACACCCTGTCACAGAGTTGCTTAAGAAAGACGTTGCCTGGGTCTGGGGACCTTCACAAGAAAAAGCTTTTCTGCATGCCAAGTCCCTGCTGGGGTCTGCCCCAGTGCTGGGGTTCTACGACCCTTCAAAAAAGACTGTGGTTAGTGCCGATGCAAGCAGTTATGGGTTGGGGGCTGCACTCCTGCAGCTGAATGACAACAAACTACAGCCTATCGCCTACTGTTCCCGCACACTGACGGCTGCGGAGTGAAAAATACGCCCAAATTGAGAAAGAGTGCCTGGCTGCAGTTTGGGCCTGTGAGCGCTTTCAGCGTTATCTAGTGGGTTTGGAGAAATTTAGTCTGGAAACTGACCACAAACCGCTAGTCCCTCTAATCAATTCTTATGACATTGACAAAACACCTTTGAGATGCCAGAGACTTTTAATGAGACTGCTCAGGTTCAATGTTCAAGCAGTGCATGTGCCGGGGAAACAACTGGTTGTGGCAGATACACTATCCAGGCTCCCGCTGGCTGCTGCTGAAGAATCCTCCACGGAATCGGATGTGGAAGTGTATGTTGATTCAGTTCTGGCCTCTAAGTCCATTTCTTCAAGGAAACTGGAAGAGATAAAGAAAGAGACATATTTGGATACAGATCTGCAAGAAGTTATAAGGTACATAAAAGAAGGCTGGCCCGAGAGCCGGGCAGCCTGGATGTCTTTAAATGCTTACCAGCCAGAGAGGTCGCAGCTCACGGAGCTGGAGGGGTTGGTGCTGTTCCAAGACCGCATTGTAATTCCTGTCAGCATGAGGAAGGAGATGTTAAACAGGATTCACGATGGCCACTTAGGCATTACAAAGTGCAGAGAAAGGGCAGCTACAGCTGTGTGGTGGCCTGGGATCAGCTCCGACATTGCAAATCACGTGTCTAAATGTGCCTTTTGCCGGGAACGCCAGCCTACTCAGAGAAGGGAGCCCTTGATGTCTACTCCGCTGCCTGCGGGGCCGTGGCAGAAAATAGCTGCTGATTTGTGTGAACTGCACGGGAAAAAGTTTCTTGTTGTGATCGACTACTATTCCAGGTATTTGGAAATTGCACCCCTGAATGATATCACAAGTCAGGCCGTTATCATTCGCCTGAAGAGCTTGTTCGCCCGCTGGGGCATTCCAATGGAGCTGGTGAGTGATAATGGTATGCAGTTCGCTTCTACAGAGTTCAGTGCTTTCAGCAGGGAATATGATTTTGTACATTCCCCGTCAAGTCCACATTATCCGCAGGCCAACGGAATGGCTGAAAGGGCAGTTCAAACAACAAAATTCATTCTAAAGCAATCTAAGCCGTACCTAGCCCTCTTGTCATACAGGGCGACGCCCATTCAAGCCACCGGGTTTAGCCCGGCACAGCTGATGCTAGGACGCCAGATTCGCACCACTTTACCCTCAGTGGGTGTCTTCAAGCCGCCTGGCCCTGTTCCTCGGGACGAAGTCCTTAGGAGGGATGAAGAGGCCAAAAAGGGTTATCGTTTCTTCTACGACAGGAGACATTCTGTCAGGCCTTTACAGGAACTGAAAGCGGGCCAAAGTGTCAGAATTAAACTGGATGATGAGAAGAAATGGAAGACGCCTGCTACGGTAGTGGGCCGCTCTCCAGAACCAAGGTCTTACACAGTCCTTACAGAGGGAGGGACGGTTACACGCCGTAACCGAAGACATCTTCAGCCTGTACCTGAGAGTCTGGAACCGGATACCTCAGTACCACCGCCAGTGGGATCCCCTGTTCTAAGAGAGGTGCCTTCCCCTCAGCAAGATCACAGCGGGGATATATCTTTGCCTCCAGCGGACTCTTGTTCACCATCTTCTGTATCAGAGGACAGTTCATGCAAAGTTACATCAAGCGGAAGAGTGGTGAAACTTCCGGCCCGATACAGGGACTGACTTTAGCTAGAACAGTGACCGGAAGTATGGGCAGAATAATCCCATGGTCACTGTGGACTAGGGTAGTCTACCCCGATGTCCAAGTCAGGATGTAATTTATTTGTTCATGTTTTCTAATCTATCTGTTTTTATAATGTTCAAAAACAAAAATGTTGTTGTATACCCTGTTGGTGTACCTTGTTATTTATTATATGCAAATGTATGCTTTGCCTTTGAAAAAGGGGAAGATGTGATGAGAGCAGGATGTGATGTCACTAGTATGTGGGCGGGGCTTAGGTCCGGTATCTGTGTCGCAGTTAGTTTAGTACAATCAACCTGACTAGATGTGAATTGCTATGCTCTGTAATAAAATAGAGTTGTACCATCATTGCTGTGTCCTGCATATGTCCTGCATCTCATGACAGATATGAATAAGTTTTTTTAATTAAGCAGACTAATTAATTAAAATGGTGGCAACCATTGATGTGTTTCATATACAAAATGTAATTATAGGGTCAGCACAAGAAAGGACAAGGGTCACTTAAATTCGATTTACATCTTTACCGCAGTTAAAGTGAGCCTAGGGTTGACACACCGGCCATGTTTTTATAGACACTTATGATTTATACATGCGGCAGTGTGTGCAGAGGGACCAAGGAATAGTGATCTCCAGCCCCAATATACACGTGCTGTCCTGGGTAACAATGCATGTTACCATATGCACACCCGGAAACATTGGTAACTCAGAACACTGCTACTGAAACTAATACACTGAGCAAATGTTATGTAATTTGCAAAAAAACAACTGTTTAGACAGCAATTATGTGGTCAATACTTTAGAATAATTTGATTACATTGCGAATATTACAAAATTAATATTAATAAAATGTGGAAATAGCTTCATGAACACATGAAAAAAAACCTTACAACACATTTATAGAGATTTCTTTCAAGCGCATGAACAAATGTTTCAAACATATTCACATTGCGCACACACAAATACATTTATGTAATCAACATGCAAATCTTGAATGGAGTTTTTACTTTTACATTTGCTATATAGCCCAAACAAGTCACCTTTATGTAAATACATAGGCCACTACTTGGGACGGATGTGTTTAAAGGGACAGTGTACTAGAATAATTGCACACATGCTACTATAACATTTTAATTTACTACTATTACAACACATTTTTAGAGATTTATTTCAAGCACTTGAACAAATGTTCCAAACATATTCACGATGTGCACACACAAATACGTTTATTTAATCAACATGCAAATCTTAAATGGAGTCTTTACTCTTACATTTGCTATATAATGCAAAGAAGTCCTCTACGTAAAGGCCACTACTTGGGACGGATGTGTTTAAAGGGACAGTGTACTAGAATAATTGCACACATGCTACTATAACATTTTAATTTACTACTATTACAACACATTTTTAGAGATTTATTTCAAGCACTTGAACAAATGTTCCAAACATATTCACGATGTGCACACACAAATACGTTTATTTAATCAACATGCAAATCTTAAATGGAGTCTTTACTCTTACATTTGCTATATAATGCAAAGAAGTCCTCTACGTAAAGGCCACTACTTGAGGAGGATGTGTTTAAAGGGACAGTGTACTCGAATAATTGCTCACATCCTACTATAAAATTTAATTTAGCAATATTACATTGAATTTGATTGTTTTAAAAATGTAAACATTATCATAGACTTATAAATTACTAAAAATATTTTATTCAAATTGCAAGAATTATTAAGAAATAGATATACACTTCAGTTGCTTTAAAACAAACTGCAAACACATAAAGGATGTACACAACACTGTACCATATGCTGTTATTAAAAATATCCCATTATTATAAACAAATAAAGACACAGATTTATTATCATTTGGAACATTTATTTGAATATTTGTAGCACTGGCATATTTACTCCAGAAAATAAGGTTACACAACAGTGTTCACTTAGGAGTTCAAAGGAAGTGTTGTGAGTTCCACCCCCACCAAAACCAAGGCAGAAATGCTGTGTTCACATGACTAGGCCTCTGCTAGAATCATTTGATGTAAGGATATCTCAAGACAGTCTTAACAATGCTAATGATCATGATTTCGTTAATCATATTTTCCCAAATAATTTTTGATGTGCTTGGTAATTGTCTGTAGTTCTTATTTTGTGGTTTTATAATCCATAAGTGACATTTGAATGGAGTCTTTTGTTGTCTTCACTAATAAAGTATATGGTCATTCTATAGGTATCTGACATATGCATAATGTAAGACAATTCATTAGCAATTCTACCTGCAACACACTTTTCAACCAATTACAATTTTTTAACAAACCACACGTCAACGATAATTCAGTGCAAAGTTTATTTTCAACACAAATACAATTATCATCCATATTAACAGTCAAAGAGAATTTATAACATTTTATTCATTGCATGACAAAAAATATATAAATCTGACCACTTCCTTAAATTCCACAAGTCTTGAAAAATATTGCCATGGTGGCATCACACTTTACCCTGGAATAAAACGAAGTACTTGTGTCCACCTTAGAGCCACAATATATCTATCTAATAGGATTTCAGAGGAGTGAGAAGAACCAACATGAAAGGGATGTCATGTGGAGTGACATTGCAGATATTTTCAATTTGACTTTGCAGAATGAGAAATATTGTTCCGCAATGTCGGAAAAGAATTTCAGACATCAAAAGGAAAGTTTTAAGAAAAAACAATAGGCAAATTGAAAAAAAAAAAAACAACCTAAAAGCTAAGAGCATAATTGGAAAAATCAGCGACCAAAATTTAAATAGTATGAAAAAGATTTCTTAAAACCTTTTGAGGTTGGAAAATCCATTTTTTTGACATTTTGCAACAGACCAGTATTTGTTCTGAGGACCCATCACATCCCTTTCATGTGGGTTCTGTGTCCCCTTCCATCCAGCAAATATTTAATAAACTTTACACGGCGAAGATGAGTGTTCAACTGGTAAAAACGTTTTTTTTTAAATGTATATTGTCAAATTATGTACAAATTGTTTGGCTACAAAAAACAAAGTTTATCTTTTATTTCACACACTCTGGATGATATCTGCTTTCTCATGTAACTTGATATTATTTGCAATGTAAAATGTCAAACATTAACAAATAAAAATACAAATGTATTCACAGATATAGACATATATTTATATTTGTATCTGTGAATGTCAATTTTAGGTCATTAAAACTTTTTTTAAAAAAATGATATAACATAGATGAAAACATATCTGAGCAGAAAGTAATAACAAAGGATGAAGGTATGCAAAATATTTACTATTAACAACTATATCCTACTACATATGAACTACTTAATATTAACCATTTACATATCTAACCTAACTATGAACTACTTACTTTTAACTATTTACAAATCCAACCTCATAACTGTTAACTATTTCTTATTAACTATGAACCGATCCTCCGGCATCCACCCCAAGTAAATCTCCTGGATTGACACTTAAATCCCCCAGGCAGAGGCAAAAAGAGAGTGGAGATGGAGGAATTTCAGCTTCTACTGTATTTTGGCAATAAAGGAACAAAACTCTATTGCACCATAGTGGTGTCCCATCAATGGAAAAGTTCCCTAATGTATTTCTAAATGCATGTCACTCATTTGCAAAACAACTATGAATAAGGGTTATTATTAACCCTTTAAAAAAAAAGTCAGAACTGCATTGTATAATAAGGAGAAATATTAATTGCAAACATCATAAATTTATCATTTCAGATAATCCTTCAGATTTAACTTTATTTAAGAAATTGTACAAATTAATAGACAAAGACCACCCTTTTGACAAGGCACGAGTATCTGCTGTGAAAAGCAATTTTAAAGACTATTAAAAGTATTTAAAATTAATATATATGACACAAATCCATTGTTTAACATTTGCATATATTGTGAAAAATTATAAGATCCTGAACGTTCAAGCTGAGCCTACAAAATCTGATGCGTGTACAGAAACTGAATCAAGTTTTACAGATATGCGAGAAATATTTGTTGAGAACATGTGCCACTTAAGGAAATGTGCATAATAATTTTAAAAGAATCCTAAAAAATCAAAGTAGGCAAATTTAGTTACTTCAACATGTATTGGATACTGTGCAATCCTCAAGGGCACTAATTAAAAAAGGACATTTATGGTCGACTTGCACTAGATTTCTTCCTTTTCAAAAACGTAAATCATGACTTGTTTATGTAGAATTATGTTTTCAGGGTTTTTTATAAACATTTTTTGTCATACTTCAGGAAATTTAGTAAATGAAATTAATCATGCTTTCTTTGGAGTGGCTTCTTTATTTGTTTTGGTGATTCTGCGGGGGGGGGGGAATAACTATGCAATGCACCACATTTTAATTTTACAGAAGCCTGTCATTTGTGTTTTGTCTTGTGCTAACTGTACATATGATTCACTTGGTTGTGCCAGGCTAAATTTACATTCTGTCTGTGATGAGAGCAGGATGTGATATCACTAGTTTGGGGGCAGGGCTGAAGTCCGGTAGTCTGTGTCGCAGTTAGTTAGTACAATCAACATGAATAGATGTATGTTTCTATGCTCTGTAATAAAATAGAGTTGTACCATCATTGCTGTGTCCTGCATGTGTCCTGCATCTCATGACATGGTGTCAGAAGTTCTGGCCTGCGCTTCTGTTCCTGATCGATGACAATGTCCAAGTTTACCCCACCTGAGCCTTTTGACTTCTCTCAGCCTGCAGCTTGGCCCACATGGCGTCAGCGGTTTCAGCGCTTCAGGATTGCTTCCAAACTGAACAAGGAGAGTACAAGTTAATTCTCTTTTATACTCTATGGGGAAAGATGTGGAGCCAGTGTTCAATGCTTTTACTTTCCAAGAAGGGAAAGAATTTAACTTTGATATAGTTATGGATAAACTCAGTGCCCACTTTGTGCCCAAAAGAAATGTGATTCATGAGAGAGCTTGTTTTCACAAACGTAATCAGCGTGTGGGAGAATCTGTGGAGTCATTTGTGCGCAGCCTGTATGAACTAGCTGAATTCTGTGAGTTTGGTGTTGCTAAAGAAGAGCAAATCAGAGACAGAATAGTTATTGGGATTGCAGATGCTGAAGTCTCACTGAAGCTGCAATTAGAGCCTGATTTAACATTAGATGGGGTTATTAGGAGGGCCGCCAGAGTGAACTGGTGAAAAAGCAAAGTGCTGATCTGAGGTCTGAGAGTATTGTGGATGAAGTGCAACAGTCCAGGAAAACTGCTAGTGAAAGGCACAGTGTGAGCGGTAGATCTAAAATAATGGATAGACCTAGAAG
Organism: Bombina bombina; assembly: GCF_027579735.1. Classification (NCBI taxonomy): domain Eukaryota; kingdom Metazoa; phylum Chordata; class Amphibia; order Anura; family Bombinatoridae; genus Bombina; species Bombina bombina. The sequence goes on from NC_069500.1 coordinate 1,117,179,206, forward strand.
TGGATGGGCGCAGCATGCCCGATGCACACGGTGCTACCATGCCCATGATCAGAGTGTTATATGCCCGGCCAGAGATAAAAGATGCAGAAAATGTAACAGAATGGGCCATTTTGAAGTGGTGTGTAAAACTGAATACATTAAGGAGATGCAGGTGGACAGTGACCAAGAGGGTCAGGAAGTGTCTTTTGTGGGTTCTGTTGTGGAACGGCTCAGAGGAAGATTGGAAAGTTACTTTTACTGTAATGGGAGACAAAGTTGATTTTAAGATTGACACAGGAGCAGATATCACTGTAATGTCTTTTGCTGCATTTATGAAACTGCCTTGACAGCCCCAGCTGGCGAAGGTTACTACAAATGTCCATAGTCCCGGTGGCCACATTGATTGTGCGGAGAAATTTCTTGCCAGCTGTGAGTACAAACAAAGAAAATTCACCATGTGGGTGCATGTGATTCGAGGCCAGTGTGTTAGCAATTTATTGAGCAGAAAAGCAGCCTGTGATTTGGGCTTCGTGGCCAGAGTAAATGAGATCTCCGAAGATATGTTTGGCGAATTGGGCCTACTGAATTGCAAGCCAGTTCGTATAGCACTTAAAAGTGACGCAGTCCCATACAGTATTTCTACTCCCCGTAGAATTCCGTTCCCGCTCATGCCTCAAGTGGAGAAGGAGCTTATGCGCATGAAATCTATGGGAGTTACTGAAGAGGTTGTTGAAGCAACTGACTGGTGTGCCCCCATTGTTCCGGTTGCAAAGAAAAATGGAAAGGTGCACATCTGTGTGGACCTGAAAAGGTTGAATGAGGCAGTGAAGAGAGAGAGATTTGTGCTGCCGACATTAGAAGACATAGCTCTGAAATTGGCTGGGGCGAAGTTCTTTTCTACATTAGAAGCTTCTAGCAGCTTTTGGCAGATCCCCCTGGATCCAAAGTGCCGCAAACTGACTACCTTTATCACACCGGTAGGTCGGTTTTGCTTCTGCAGACTCCCCTTTGGGATATTCTCTGGCCCAGAAATTTTTCAAAGGGAAATGAGTTCTCTCCTGAGTGACCACGTGGGCACGGCAGTCGTCATGGATGACATTCTGGTGTATGGGTCTACAGCGGAGGAGCATGATCAGCGTTTAAGTTGTGTGCTGCAGGCTATCAAAGAGTCTGGGCTGAAGTTAAATAAAGAGAAATGCCATTTCAGGAAAACTGAATTATGTTACTTTGGGCATATCATCAATGGGGATGGCATCAAGCCAGACCCCGAGAAAATTTGTGCTATTGAACAGATAAAAAGTCCTTCTGATGTACATGAGTTGAGACAGATATTGGGCTTTGTAAATTATGTGGGTAAGTTTCTTCCAGATTTATCAACAGTTCTACACCCTATCACAGAGTTGCTAAAGAAAGACGTTGCCTGGGTCTGGGGACCTTCACAAGAAAAAGCTTTTATGCAGGCCAAGTCCCTGCTGGGATCTGCCCCAGTGCTGGGGTTCTACGACCCTTCCAAAAAGACTGTGGTTAGTGCTGATGCAAGCAGTTATGGGTTGGGGGCTGCTCTTCTGCAGTTAAATGAAAATAAACTACAGCCAATCGCCTACTGTTCCCGCACACTGACGGCTGCAGAGTCAAAATATGCTCAAATTGAGAAAGAATGCCTGGCTGCAGTTTGGGCCTGTGAGCGCTTTCAGCGTTATCTAGTGGGTTTGGAGAAATTTAGTCTGGAGACTGACCACAAACAGCTAGTCCCTCTAATCAACTCTTATGATATCGACAAAACACCCTTAAGATGCCAGAGACTTTTAATGAGACTGCTCAGGTTCAATGTTCAGGCAGTGCATGTGCCGGGGGAAACAACTGGTTGTGGCGGATACACTATCCAGGCTCCCGCTGGCTGCTGCTGAAGATTCAGAATCCTCCACGGAATCTGATGTGAAAGTGTATGTTGATTCAGTTCTGGTCTCTAAGTCCATTTTTTCAAGGAAACTGGAGGAGATAATGAAAGAGACATATTTGAACACAGATCTGCAAGAGGTTATAAAGTACATAAAAGAAGGCTGGCCCGAGAGCCGGGCAGCCTGGATTTCATTAAGTTCTTACCAGCCAGAGAGGTCGCAGCTCACGGAGCTGGAGGGGTTGGTGCTGTTCCAAGACCGCATCGTAATTCCTGTCGGCATGAGGAAGGAGATGTTGAACAGGATTCACGATGGCCACCTGGGCATTACAAAGTGCAGAGAAAGGGCAGCTACAGCTGTGTGGTGGCCTGGGATCAGCTCCGACATTGCAAATCACGTGTCTAAATGTGCCTTTTGCCGGGAACGCCGGCCTACTCAGAGAAGGGAGCCCTTGATTTCTACTCCGCTGCCTGCAGGGCTGTGGCAGAAAATAGCTGATGATTTGTGTGAACTGCACGGGAAAAAGTTCCTTGTTGTGATCGACTACTATTCCAGGTATTTGGAAATTGCACATCTGAATGATATCACAAGTCAAGCCATTATCATTCGTCTGAAGGAACTTGCTCGCCCAGTGGGGCATTCCAATGGAGCTGGTGAGTGATAATGGTATGCAGTTCGCTTCTACAGAGTTCAGTGCTTTCAGCAGGGAATATGACTTTGTTAGAAGTAGAAAAGAGGGCGCCACATAGCGTGATACTGTTGACTCAAAGCAATGAGGGTAAATAATATTATAGGCTTACCGAAAAGTTATGCACCGTATTGAATCCGTGCTCACAGGCAGACTAACACTCTCAGTGGTTAGCACACTGGGTGGCCTCAGGTGTACTGCATTCAGGTGGTACTCTGCGTGGCTAGATTGGGAGTGAAAGAACGTCTGTGCAGCTTGTGTATCAAAGACTGCGGTAGATACAAAGATCAAACACCTTTCCAGGAAGGATCAAATAAAAGTAAAAGACAACTTCCGTGTATTAAAAATTGAAATCTTTAATCCATAAGAGTTGCTACGCGTTTCTAGACCAATAACTGGTCTTTTCCTCAGGCATAAAAACAATGGATACAATTTACATAAATTCAGACCTTATATGCAGGTAAATTTAAAAACGGAAGTTGTCATAGTTTCAGAAGAAAACCAATCATAGCTAAATTGGCACTCTGAATCTCGTCGATACTAATTGTACAAAGACACCTGTGGACTTCACTATTGTTAACAATATGTATCAAAGCCTCGCAAGTATGTTTCTAAACAATTCGAAGTGTCCCAACAAGATCTGCTTGAATAAAATGATCCTAACTGTTATAAAAGAATGTGTAAATAGAAAATAATTAGAATGTAATATCATGACATTTATAGTATAGTGTGTAATTCACCAAAACTGGGAAGAGATGAAACTGAACGTATAAAGGTTATGTCAATCTATATGTAGAACAATAAAATCTGCTAATAACTTATGAACAATGTTTTATCTGACTGCTAAGTGTATTTGTTGTTTCATATGTTGTCATCTAAAAATCACAGCAATCACTTCTGTCAAAGGCATATGTATATGAATATAAATGAGTGTATAAAAGTGTTACAAAACTAAAATGTATCTTATTAGACGCAGACATGAAATGTTGTTTGATAATAATGATGACGGTTGTGTATGAATCGTGTAAAATGTGATATATAATTTAGAAAGATCATATTATATTCGAAAGTCAGTTTGACAAAAAACATTGACGATATGAACATAAATACATAAAATAGATAGAACGAACCCCACGGCTGTGGAAATTGGTAAACCGAAGTTTTGATGTGTGGAATTTTTTTTGAGGACATGCAAGACCAATAAGCTTACTTGCACTTTTATATATTGAAAGCTGAATTCATCTAAAAGATGTTTGTTAAATTTATGAATGTATGTATATTTGTGTTAAAAGAAAAATGCATGAAATATAACTTCTCGAATTAGCATATGATATAATATTAAGATGATAATAATGAAAAAGAATATAAATTACCGATATGGGAGGGAAGTTAATAAAATTAATATGAGAGGGAAGTTAATAAAATTAATAAAATTAATAAAAGCTGAATCAAAGAGAAGACCTGATGTACACTTGTTTTGATAAGATGTATGGTTTTTATGTGTGTGTATGTGTGATGTTCAGCGTCTGTAATTAGCGGATAAAATTTTTTTATTTTTTTTAAAATATCATCTGATATTAGTTTTTTTATGCATATTTTTTTTATATGGGGGGGGGTATATATGACCATTGAGACAATTGTTCTAATATTTATTATTTGAGGAATTAATTTGTAAATTCGTATTGTTATTTTTTGTGGCTCATGGATCTGTGAATTCATGTTATTATTTGTTATATATTGTATATTTTATTTTTAAAAATTTTAATAAATTTGTGGCCCATGGATCTGAAAAAGGGGTATTGTATTCCAATCTATTATATACCAATTTGATGTACCTAATGTGTCATTTAAAATCAAAACATAATCTGATATCTTAATGTTTCTAATGTCAGATGAAATTATCCAATATTGAAAAATTATAAAACTGAATATATAATAAATAAGTGTATATCTTTCATATGATAAATAGGTTTCCTGATCTGTGTGTTACCCAATGAAAACTACTATCAATATGTTGAAAGTATTATCATTTTCTATTTTATTGAGCTATAGGATGTGTTTATTGTTCCATATATTATAAACAAATGTCTACCATTTGTATAATATGCTGATATGTGATAAGATATAGACCAAATATATGTAATAGAATATTCTTAGTGTGCTATGTTAATTTCTATCATATTCATAGATCTTAGTAAGGCTGTGATCTGTCATTGGTCATAGATCTGATTGTTAGTTGAATGCTGCTAAATCTAAATTTGCATTTAGACCTTCGGGAAAAAGTGTTTTTAACTTAAAAATCCAAAAAGTTTCTCGTTGTCTGAGTTTGTTAGTTCTATTATAATCTGCTGACCTGGGGATAAAATCTATAGGAGTGTAATTGAAAATATATGGGTTGCCATGATGTTTGGTTAAACAATGATTTGGAACACTGTGTTTGATTTTAGTTTTCCTACAATTTTTACAGTTGCGCAAGTGTTCTCCCCATCTTGTTTTGACCTTCCTAGAGGTGCGGCCTACATATTGTAGGCCGCATATACACTCTAACAGGTATACAACAAAAGAAGAATTGCAATTATAAAATCCCTGAATGGGATATATGTCACCGGTAGTATGAGATCTGAAAGACTTGCTGCCATGTTTAATATATTGACAAGAATTGCAACTGTTTTTTCCACATTTGTATGTTCCCTGTAGACCAAAAATGCCTTTCCTGATTTATGTGTTATTCTTGGATTGTTGTGGAGTGTGTTTAACTATTTTGCTAGGTGCTAGTCTACTTCTCAGGGTTGGAGCCCTTCTGTAGACTATCTTTGGTCTGTCTTGTACAATATTTCTTAAAATGGGATCCCTTTGGATAACATGCCAATGTTTGTATATGATCTGATTTATTTTTTGAAAGTTATTATTGTATTGTGTGATGAACATGATGTTGCCCTGATCTGTTGTAGTGTTGGTTAGTTGTTTTGTTTTATTGTTGCTGGATAATATCTCATTCCTATCTAACCTTTTGGTTCTCATTAGTGCGTTATCTAAAATGTGGACCGGATAGTTTCTTTCTATAAATCTATTGTATATGATCTGACTCTGTTCAAGAAAGGTGTTAAAATCTGAACAGTTTCTCCTAATGCGTCTGAACTGACTGTACGGTACATTATTAATCCAACTTCTATGGTGGTTACTGTGGTATTCTAAATAGCTGTTGCTATCAACGTCTTTAAAAAATGTTTTTGACGAAATGGTCTGGTTGAGACCCCAACTGAGTACCAGATCTAAATAGTCTATTGATTATGATTGAATATTGGCTGTAAATGTGATTCCCATATTGTTATTATTAAGTTGTGTTGTAAATAGTTCCGCTGATTCTAAACTACCATTCCAAATTAATATGAGATAATCTATATAACGGCCATAGAATACCAGGTTCCCCCCAAGGTCCGCTTGGTGTATATATATTCTCTCAAATAATCCCATAAAAAGATTAGCGAAACTTGGGGCGAACCTGGTACCCATGGCCGTCCCCTTAATCTGCAAATAATAACGATCTAAATATAAAAAATAATTATGTTGTAAAATGTATTTGATGCATTCTAGAATATATGTTCTTTGTTCTTTGGGTAAATACGGGTCCTGTTCTAAAAAATGTGATACTGCCGTCAATCCTAAATCGTGAGTGATATTTGAATAAAGGGAGCTGACATCACATGTGATCCAAAATTTATTTTCATTTGTAAGAGTGAGATTGTGTAATAGTTGTAAAAGATGAATGCTATCCCTAATGTAGGACGGAAGTGTAGTTACAAATTTCTGTAAAAATTGGTCGTTGTAGAAAGATAGATTGTAAATTAGATTACCAATCCCGGCTATGATGGGACGTCCAGGAGGGTTATTTTTGTCCTTATGGATTTTTGGAAGATGGTAATAATGTGCAATGCTCGGATTATCTGTTTTCAGGAATTCTCTTTCCTCTTTGTTTAGTATACCCTGTAGTGAGCCTTTGTCTATTAATTTCTGATATGTTAATTTGAAAATTGGGGTCGGGTCTCTAGGTAGAACTTGGTAATAGTTAGTATCTCCTAGGATTCTCTCTGCTTCTTTGGTGTAATCTTTGTAATCTTGGATAATAATGCCCCCCCCCCTTATCCGTGTCGCGGATGACAATATTGGGATTGTTCTGTAAGCTATGTAGGGCTTTTTTGTGTCTATGGAAAGAATAATTAGTCTTTTTGGCTGCTGTTTTTAGTAATTTTTCACAATCTTCCAGAACCATGTTTTGATATAATTCAATATATTTGTTGTTAATGTTGGTTGGATTAAAATTAGATTTATTTTTCACGTTGGTATGTATGTACCCCTCAAATAAATGATCAGTTATGTCTTCAATGTTTGCTATAACACATGGTGTTGATTTATCAGAAGGCATATTGTCAGTTAATATTATCTGTGAATTTGTAGTGTGAAGTTGATCTCTGATTTGTTTTTTGTTTGCAAAATATTTTTGTAAAGATAACTTTCGTCTGAAATTGTTCACATCCACAAATAGATTAAAAATATTTGGTGAGTTAGGTGGACAGAAAGAAAGGCCTTTTTTCAGTACTCTTTTTTCTTCTATAGATAATATGTGTGATGATAGATTAAATAAACCCTGATTTAATCTGGATAGTTCCGCTTTCTTGGCGGTAAGGCCTCTGCCCCTCCTGCCTCATTTTCTGATATATGAGGTCTTTTTGCTGATCTTGTTGGAAAATTTTCCATTCTTGTGCTGTGACCTATTCCTAAAAAAGGAGGCGGTGGGTTACTGCTGGTACTAGGACTCTCTCCATCTCCTATGGTTAAGAGTGGACTGAATCTGTTATTATGTTCATATTGTTCGAAATGTGTGATTGGGGTTTGTGGGTTATCATTGTTAATCCAAATCTGATTAGATGGTGGGTTAATTGTTGGTCATCTATACTGGTGTAGTGTGTCACTGTGATCATTAAGATCACGTCTCATATTATATTCACCCTGGGATCTATAATGGCCATTCTGGTTCCTATTATTGCCCTGATATGCACCTTTATGATGATGGGCCTGGGCTGTCTGGTAGGACATGTTATATGAATTCTTATTGGTATTGTGCCTAAATTTTGGATCTCTGTTAGTGTGAGGCATGTGATCTCTATTGGAAGATTGCTGATGATGTTGTGATTTATAAAAGTGTGATTGATATGAACCCTTGAAAGAGGGATGGTAGTTGTACTGTGCTCTATTGTTAGATGAGGACCAATTTGTTCTGTGTTGGTCTTCTTTGTTTACTGTTTGTTCAAAATCAGATTGGGAAGTTCTATGGTTTGGTGAGTTATAATGTGTGAAATGGTGCAAATTTGGTTGATTTTGGAAGGATTGGGGAGGTTTATAATAATTATTGTTACTGCTATTGTAATGAACCGTTCTTAACTCCTGATGGTTATGTGTTGGAGCAAATTTATCCTTACGATTAAAGGTGTACACACTGTCATTAATATAATCTTCATGGTCCCTTTGTAATTTTTTATTTTTGATCTGAACAATATTTTCTTGGAACCTATCAGTACGTTCATTAATTTCCTTTAAAATTTTGTTATAATCCGGGTTTTGCTGATAGACCTTAAGATCTGTCTGTATTTTTTCTATATTAGTGCTACTCTGATTGTAGAGTTGGCGTCTGTGTTCTATTAAAATTTTCATTAAATTAAAAGAACACTCATTGAGTGCCTCATACCACTTTTTTAAAAGTGCAGGATCGTCTTTAAATGAACAATGTTTAAAAATCCTCAAGCCTCTGGGAATGTATTTAACCTCTGTGTATTTTTCCAGAGCCGTGAGGTCCCATCAGTGTCTATGTTCTTTATTTAATTCCTCTTCTAATAAATAGAAGAGGTCTCTCATGGGTTTGATTTCATTACTTTCCAATATGATATCTGAAATGTTATTGTCTTTGGAAAGATTAAAGCTGAGTCTTTTGGAACTACGTTCTTCCTTAGATTGCATGATGTATTATAAATGGGTATTAATGAGATCCCCCAAAAAACTAGTGCTGATAGTGAGGTGTAAAAAGTGCGGTTGTGTGTGGTGTGGCTATAAGTATAGTGTATGAATATTCTGTTGTATCAGTGAAGTAATCTGTGTGAGAAGTGAGATTATGTTATGGTAGTAATGGCTACCAGGTGTTGTGTTGGTGTTAGGGGTGTGTGTAATAGTAAATCTATTGGTTGACTATTCCGGTCTCTGCAGTGACAGTGTAATGCTGGTGAAAATAATGGAAAGGAGTAAATGTGAAGACAAACTTCTAATTATTGTCACGTGATAAAAATGATTAAGATAGTGAGAAGAAGATGGTGTGTGCAAAATGCAATACTGATGCTGCTAGCTCCCAGTGTGTAGGTGCAAAATGGGATATAAAATGAGATATAAACTAATTGCAAGTGATCAGCAGGTGTGATAATCAAAAACTTGTGAGTGGCATATATCTACATACATTTAACAAAAAACACAGTGTTCATGAACTAAAGAGGCAGCAATCTGAGTGATTGATATAAAAATAGTGATCAATATATGTGATATGCAAACACTATTCAATCTCAAATCTCTGCATATACTTGACGAAAATAATAGTGTTTGTATATATAAACAATCTGAGTGATTAGCATACAAAGAAAAAAAAATGGTTTGTGAAAGAAATACAATTAAAATTCAAATACAAATACAAAATATAACCAATTCATATAACACGTAATATGAAAGTTCTCCAAAACGTATAACTGAAATCAAGATAATGATAAGTCAGTCAATTGGATGAATAGCTGCAAAGCCCCGGTGAACACCAAAACAAACTAAAAGTCAAGAAGGAACCCCGAGGGGAACCGAAAGCAGGGTGCGCTATAAAATGAAATAAAATCAATCGAAACTGGGCACCAACCATAAACCTTCGTGAAAACGGATGGTGCTGGATATGTAATGTACGGCCAAATGTACAGGCGGCAAAGCTCCTCTGGTCCTCGGAGTGAAGATTTCTGTAAATTAGAAGTAGAAAAGAGGGCGCCACATAGCGTGATACTGTTGACTCAAAGCAATGAGGGTGAATAATATTATAGGATTACCGAAAAGTTATGCACCATATTGTATCGGTGCTCACAGGCAGACTAACACTCTCAGTGGTTAGCACACTGGGTGGCCTCAGGTGTACTGCATTAAGGTGGTACTCTGCGTGGCTAGATTGGGAGTGAAAGAACGTCTGTGCAGCTTGTGTATCAAAGACTGCGGTAGATACAAAGATCAAACACCTTTCCAGGAAGGATCAAATGAAAGTAAAAGACAACTTCCATGTATTAAAAATTGAAATCTTTAATCCATAAGAGTTGCTACGCGTTTCTAGACCAATAACTGGTCTTTTCCTCAGGCATAAAAACAATGGATACAATTTACATAAATTCAGACCTTATATGCAGGTAAATTTAAAAACGGAAGTTGTCATAGTTTCAGAAGAAAACCAATCATAGCTAAATTGGCACTCTGAATCTCGTCGATACTAATTGTACAAAGACACCTGTGGACTTCACTATTGTTAACAATATGTATCAAAGCCTCGCAAGTATGTTTCTAAACAATTCGAAGTGTCCCAACAAGATCTGCTTGAATAAAATGATCCTAACTGTTATAAAAGAATGTGTAAATAGAAAATAATTAGAATGTAATATCATGACATTTATAGTATAGTGTGTAATTCACCAAAACTGGGAAGAGATGAAACTGAACGTATAAAGGTTATGTCAATCTATATGTAGCACAATAAAATCTGCTAATAACTTATGAACAATGTTTTATCTGACTGCTAAGTGTATTTGTTGTTTCATATGTTGTCATCTAAAAATCACAGCAATCACTTCTGTCAAAGGCATATGTATATGAATATAAATGAGTGTATAAAAGTGTTACAAAACTAAAATGTATCTTATTAGACGCAGACATGAAATGTTGTTTGATAATAATGATGACGGTTGTGTATGAATCGTGTAAAATGTGATATATAATTTAGAAAAAAACATTGACGATATGAACATAAATACATAAAATAGATAGAACGAACCCCACGGCTGTGGAAATTGGTAAACCGAAGTTTTGATGTGTGGAATTTTTTTTGAGGACATGCAAGACCAATAAGCTTACTTGCACTTTTATATATTGAAAACTGAATTCATCTAAAAGATGTTTGTTAAATTTATGAATGTATGTATATTTGTGTTAAAAGAAAAATGCATGAAATATAACTTCTCGAATTAGCATATGATATAATATTAAGATGATAATAATGAAAAAGAATATAAATTACCGATATGGGAGGGAAGTTAATAAAATTAATATGAGAGGGAAGTTAATAAAATTAATAAAATTAATAAAAGCTGAATCAAAGAGAAGACCTGATGTACACTTGTTTTGATAAGATGTATGGTTTTTATGTGTGTGTATGTGTGATGTTCAGCGTCTGTAATTAGCGGATAAATTTTTTTTATTTTTTTTAAAATATCATCTGATATTAGTTTTTTGATGCATATTTTTTTTATATGGGGGGGGGTATATATGACCATTGAGACAATTGTTCTAATATTTATTATTTGAGGAATTAATTTGTAAATTCGTATTGTTATTTTTTGTGGCTCATGGATCTGTGAATTCATGTTATTATTTGTTATATATTGTATATTTTATTTTTAAAAATTTTAATAAATTTTTGGCCCATGGATCTGAAAAAGGGGTATTGTATTCCAATCTATTATATACCAATTTGATGTACCTAATGTGTCATTTAAAATCAAAACATAATCTGATATCTTAATGTTTCTAATGTCAGATGAAATTATCCAATATTGAAAAATTATAAAACTGAATATATAATAAATAAGTGTATATCTTTCATATGATAAATAGGTTTCCTGATCTGTGTGTTACCCAATGAAAACTACTATTAATATATGACTTTGTACATTCCACGTCAAGTCCACATTATCTGCAGGCCAACGGAATGGCTGAAAGGGCAGTTCAAACAACAAAATTCATTCTAAAGCAATCTGAGCCGTACCTAGCCCTCTTGTCATACAGGGCGACGCCCATTCAAGCCACCGGGTTTAGCCCGGCACAGCTGATGCTAGGACGACAGATTCGCACCATTTTACCCTCAGTGGGTGTCTTCATGCTGCCTGGCCCTGTTCCTCGGGACGAAGTCCTTAGGAGGGTTGAAGAGGCCAAAAAGTGTTATCGTTTCTTCTATGACAGGAGACATTCTGTCAGGCCCTTACAGGAACTGAATGCGGGCCAAAGTGTCAGAATTAAACTGGATGATGAGAAGAAATGGAAGACGCCTACTACGGTAATTGGACGCTCTCCAGAACCAAGGTCTTATACAGTCCTTACTGATGGGGGGACGGTTACACGCCGTAACCGAAGACATCTTCAGCCTGTACCTGAGAGTCTGGAACTGGATGCCTCAGTACCACCGCCGGTGGGATCCCCTTTTCTAAGAGAGGTGCCTTCCCCTCAGCAAGATCACAGCGGGATATATCTTTGCCTCCAGTGGACTCTTATTCACCATCTTCTGTATCAGAGGACAGTTCATGCAAAGTTACATCAAGCGGAAGAGTGGTGAAACTTCCGGCCCGATATAGGGACTGACTTTATCTAGAACAGTGACCGGAAGTATGGGCAGAATAATCCCATGGTCACTGTGGACTAGGGTAGTCTACCCCGATGTCCAAGTCAGGATGTAATTTATGTGTTTATATTTTCTGAACCTATTTGTTTATATATTGTTCGAAAAAAAAATGTTGTTGTATACTCTGTTCGTATACCTTGTTATTTGTTATATTCAAATGTATGCTTCGCCTTTGAAAAAGGGGAAGATGTGATGAGAGCAGGAAGTATTGTCACTAGTTTGGGGGCGGGGTTGAGGTCCGGTAGTCTGTGTCGCAGTTAGTTAGTACAATCAACCTGAATAGATGTATATTTCTATGCTCTGTAATAAAATAGAGTTGTACCATCATTGCTGTGTCCTGCATGTGTCCTGCATCTCATGACACTGTCATTATGCTAATTTTACAATAACATATACCTTTTAGTAGTCCCCAAAGATGTTTTCATCTTGATACATCTCACTCAATAATATAATCCATTGCAGATTGTCTCAGTGAATATCATTCTACCAAAGTCTGACCTTAATTGAAATGTAAGACATATACCTGTAAAAAATAATGTATGACTAAATTTTCCAGTACAAAAAGCACCAAGTCCCTTAAATACAGGGCTCAATTTCTCTGTCCAAATGTCTTCCATGAAGATGAAGTCAACACTATGAGGCCTATTTATTAAAGGTCTGTCGGACCTGATCTGACAGTGCGGATCAGTTCCGACAGACCTCGCTTAATGTTGAGAGCAATACACTCTCCGTATTTAGTATTGCACCAGCAGCTCTTGTGCCAACCAGCCACCAGCAGGGGAGTGTCAATCAACCTGATCGTACTTGATCGGGTTGAATTGTGGTGATCTCTGTCTGCCTGCTCAGAGCAGGCGGACAGGGTTATGGAGCAGCGGTCTTTAGACCGCTGCTTCATAACTTCTTTTTCTGATGAGCCTGCAGGCTCACCAGAAACACGGACCCTCAAGCTCCATTCGGAGCTTGATAAATGGGCCTCTATGTTTGACAATTCCCTGTGAAGATCCCCCCACAACCCTGCCACAAGCCTTCTGTGCTGTCAGTGATTGAGTGCACTTTTGGCACACAAATAATATCCAGAAAGCTGCTGAACAACCACGATCCAGCGTGGAGTACTTGACAGCATGTGTAAAGCAAGTGACATAAGGTAGGCGTGGCCTTACACGTTTCACAGTACTCGTCTGCTTCATCCATTATGGCACACAAATAATATCCAGAAAGATGCTGAACAACCACGATCCAGCGTGGAGTGCTTGACAGCATGTGTAAAGCAAGTGACGTAAGGTGGGCGTGGCCTTACACATTTCACGGAACTCGTCCGCTTCGTCCATTTCTGGATATTATTTGTTGCCAAACTTGTTGTTGTTTTTGGAGCCGTTGGTTTGGCTAGCCTATTGCCTCCAGTCTCAAATACAGAACCTGGTTGGATCCGGTTTAAAGAGAACATTCACTAACTGAAATGGAAGACGCCTGCTACGGTAATTGGACGCTCTCCAGAACCAAGGTCTTATACAGTCCTTACTGATGGGGAGACGGTTACACGCCGTAACCGAAGACATCTTCAGCCTGTACCTGATAGTCTGGAACTGGATGCCTCAGTACCACCGCCGGTGGGATCCCCTGTTCTAAGAGAGGTGCCTTCCCCTCAGCAAGATCACAGCAGGGATATATCTTTGCCTCCAGAGGACTCTTATTCACCATCTTCTGTATCAGAGGACAGTTCATGTAAAGTTACATCAAGCGGAAGAGTGGTGAAACTTCCGGCCCGATATAGGGACTGACTTTATCTAGAACAGTGACCGGAAGTATGGGCAGAATAATCCCATGGTCACTGTGGACTAGGGTAGTCTACCCCGATGTCCAAGTCAGTATGTAATTTATGTGTTTATATTTTCTGAACCTATATGTTTATATATTGTTCGAAAAAAAGATGCTGAACAACCACGATCCAGCGTGGAGTGCTTGACAGCATGTGTAAAGCAAGTGATGTAAGGTGGGCGTGGCCTTACACATTTCACGGAACTCGTCCACTTCGTCCATTTCTGGATATTATTTGTTGCCAAACTTGTTGTTTTTGGAGCCATTGGTTTGGCTAGCCTATTGCCTCCAGTCTCAAATACAGAACCTGGTTGGATCCGTTTTAAAGAGAACATTCACTAACTGGGACGTTACTCTGTGGACCAAGTAGGGACACTTTTTATCTACACGTACAGCCTTACCTCATATGATTGAGGGCTCTTGTTGTGAGTAGGAATTACCTAAGGGAAATGTGTTATAATTGTATATTATTTGATTAAATCTGTTCTGCATTATGAGAAGTGCTTTTGTGCGCTTGTCCTTTTAGATTCTATCAGCTGTACCTCATCAGAACCTCAATCAGAACCTTGAGATTTTTTGGACGAGCTGCCTTAAAGCCATTGAGAAGCCACAGTGAGAAGAGTCTCCCCTACAACTAGGATAAGACTCTTTTATATCATTTTATTGTATTTCATTTGGTTTTATTTCATCATTTGACCTTTTTGTTATTAACAACAATTCTGTTGAAGAGATACATATCAAATTTTACATATTTGGTTGCATTTCATATCAGTATAGTGTTGTTTGTGTGCGCATCTTTTTCTATATCAGTAGTAGCACTTTGTGTGTTGTTATTTGTATAGGTTTTATTATATATATATGATCCAAACAGGGACTGCACTCACTGGATTTAGAAAATAAATTAATATTTATTAAATGGTGAAGTTTTTGGGTTTGCAGACCCCTTCCTGTGAACCCCGAAACATCACCATTTAATAAATAATAATTTATTTTCTAAATCCAGTGAGTGCAGTCCCTGCTTGGATCTTTTACAATAATTTGACTTTGCACTCTGGTGGAAGACACTTTTGAACTGTGAGTGCATATACACAGAGGAGGTATGTGAATATATATATATATATATATATGTATATATATGTATATATATATATATATATATATATATATATATATATATATATATATATATATATATATATATATATATATATGTTTGTGTGTGTGAACTGAAGTAAGAGGGCAGTTTGCAGAGATTTAGATACAAGGTAATCGCAGAAGTAAAAAGTATATTAATATAACAGTACTGGTTATGCAAAACTGGGGAATGGGTAATAAAGGGATTAGCTATCTTTTTAAATAACACAAATTCTGG
The DNA here is from genome assembly GCF_027579735.1 of Bombina bombina. Classification (NCBI taxonomy): domain Eukaryota; kingdom Metazoa; phylum Chordata; class Amphibia; order Anura; family Bombinatoridae; genus Bombina; species Bombina bombina. Next base: position 1,117,194,685 of record NC_069500.1, read on the forward strand.
ATTAGACTGTCACTTTAACTGGCAGAATCACGGGATGTAAACTCAACTGTTTGTGAGTGCATGGTGCACAACCAGAACTGTGTATTTCATTTGATCTCAATATTTAACTCTTACCACTTCTGTTGAAAGTTTTTTGCAAGAATCACCCACTCTTTCTGTATTGTGAATCCTCAAGTTTGCATTCAGATACTATAGAACAAAAACAAACAATATGTTTGTTAATAGAAACCACAACCCAATGAAATTGGCTGACCTCATTAGGTTATCTCACACAAAATCAGTGAGACCAATACTTAGGTCTTGATGATATAATCTTCGCCAGCTCAAACCTACTTTTTCTCATTCACTCTCTCAGGGCTGACCCGGTGCAATAATAGTAAAAAAGGGACAGTCCCTGCGAGTGGCGAGATGGCTCCATTTAAAAGTAATGAAGCTCGCTCGATAGGGATACTTCGCTCTTTAGTGCGAAGTTAGCAGGGGGAGCACTTTAAAATTTAAATCCTGCAGCCCACATTATGCTGCTTTCTGCATAGAGCATCTTACATTTGCCTATATTTTAGTATGCATTTGTTTTTCTATTGGGGTTATAAGTGTTCATATTGTTTTAAGAAAAGCTTGCACCTTTTAGTTGGAGAGAAAAAACTGTGAGATCTGCAGTGCGAAAATCTTTATAGAATTACGCTTGGATTAGAGAGACATTTTCATATGCGCCCATGTTCAGCCCATTTTATGATAAAACAACAATTACGCTTTGCATTTTGTATTTATAATTTCTGGGTGTGATTTCTGCACATCCAGTGTACTACAATTATGATTTACGCTTATTCCTGTGTAAATTACATACAAATTTTACTTTTTTGTTAACATACGATTTTTGGTGAAGAATTTTGTTACGATTTTTGATGCACCTTAACAATACAATTTGGCCCTGCTTATTTTTGTGTGAATGGTTCAAATATTTGTTTTGTATGAAGTTTAAAATACAAATTTTGTTGTGCACATTTCATATGAAAATGCAGTATACAACCAATAGCGAGACACCCTGTTTTCAGGATAAATAGTGGCTTTAGATCATTCCACCAGGGAAATAGATGGACTGGCGAGCATTCTTTAATAATCTCGCCAGCCCAGAGAGCTTTCAATCATCGAGCCCTGAGTCTGAACAAATGAACATTTTAGTAACTCTCTGTCCAAGCCCCAATAGGGAGCATAATTTTTTTTCAAAACCTTCTAATTTACATACACCTAGATTTAGAGTTTTGAGTTAGAAGGGGTGCGTTAGCTACGCGTGTTTTTTCCCCCTGCACCTTCTAAATAATGCTGGTATTTAGAGTTCTCTGAAGGGCTGCGTTAGGCTCCAAAAAAGGGAGCGTAGAGCATAATTTACCGCCACTGCAACTCTAAATACCAGCGTTGCTTACGGACGCGGCCAGCTTCAAAAACGTGCTCGTGCACGATATCCCCATAGGAAACAATGGGCAGTTTGAGCTGAAAAAAAACCTAACACCTGCAAAAAAGCAGCGTTCAGCTCCTAACGCAGCCCCATTGTTTCCTATGGGGAAACACTTCCTAAGTCTGCAACTAACACCCTAACATGCAGCCCGAGACTAAACACCCCTAACCTTACACTTATTAACCCCTAATCTGCCGCCCCCGCTATCGCTGACCCCTGCATATTATTATTAACCCCTAATCTGCCGCTCCAGACACCGCCGCAACCTACGTTATCCCTATGAACCCCTAATCTGCTGCCCCTAACATCGCCGACCCCTATATTATATTTATTACCACCTAATCTGCCCCCCCCAACGTCGCCGCTACCTACCTACACTTCTTAACCCCTAATCTGCCGACCGGACCTCGCCGCCACTATAATAAATGTATTAACCCCTAATCCGCCGCACTCCCGCCTTGCAAACACGAGAATAAATAGTATTAACCCCTAATCTGCCCTCCCTAACATCGCCGACACCTAACTTCAAGTATTAACCCCTAATCTGCCGACCGGACCTCGCCGCCACTATAATAAATGTATTAACCCCTAAAGCTAAGTCTAACCCTAACACTAACAACCCCCTAAGTTAAATATAATTTTTTTATCTAACAAAATAAATTAACTCTTATTAAATAAATTAATCCTATTTAAAGCTAAATACTTACCTGTAAAATAAACCCTAATATAGCTACAATATAACGAATAATTATATTGTAGCTATTTTAGGATTTATATTTATTTTACAGGCAACTTTGTATTTATTTTAACTAGGTACAATAGCTAATAAATAGTTAATAACTATTTAATAGCTACCTAGTTAAAATAATTACAAAATTACTTGTAAAATAAATCCTAACCTAAGTTACAATTAAACCTAACACTACACTATCAATTAATTAATTAGCTAAACTATCTACAATTATATACAATTAAATCAACTAAACTAAATTACAAAAAAAACCCCACTAAAAATTACAAAAAAAAACAAACACTAAATTACAAAAAATAAAAAAAGATTACAAGAATTTTAAACTATTTACACCTACTCTAAGCCCCCTAAAAAAATAACAAATCCCCCCAAAATAAAAAAATGCTCTTACCTATTCTAAAATAAAAAGTTAACAGCTCTTTTACCTTACCAGCCCTTAAAAGGGCCTTTTGCGGGGCATTCCCCAAAGAAAACAGCTCTTTTGCATTTAAATAAACATACAAAACCCCCCCAACATTACAACCCACCACCCACATACCCCTAATCTAACCCACCCAAACCCCCCTTAAAAAACCTAACACTAAGTCCCTGAAGATCTCCCTACCTTATCTTGACCACGCCGGGTATCACCGATCCGTCCAGAAGAGGGTCCGAAGTCTTCATCCTATCCGGCAAGAAGAGGTCCAGAAGAGGGTCCGAAGTCTTTATCCTATCCGACAAGAAGAGGACATCAGGACCGGTAGACATGTTCATCCAGGTGGCGTCTTCTATCTTCATCCATCCGGCGCGAAGCGGGACCATCTTGAAGCAGCCGACGCGGATCCATCCTCTTCTTCAGGCGACTCCCGAGGAATGAAGATTCCTTTAAGTGACATCATCCAAGATGGCGTCCCTCGAATTCCGATTGGCTGATAGGATTCTATCAGCCAATCAGAATTAAGGTAGGAAAAATCTGATAGGCTGATTGAATCAGCCAATCAGATTCAATTTCGATCTGATTGGCTGATCCAATAAGCCAATCAGATTGAGCTCGCATTCTATTGGCTGTTCCGATCAGCCAATAGAATGCGAGCTCAATCTGATTGGCTGATCCAATCAGCCAATCGGATTGAACTTTAATCTGATTGGCTGATTCAATCAGCCAATCAGATTTTTCCTACCTTAATTCCGATTGGCTGATATAATCCTATCGGAATTCGAGGGACGCCATCTTGGATGACGTCACTTAAAGGAACCTTCATTCGTCGGGAATCGCCGGAAAAAGAGGATGGATCCGCGTCGGCTGCTTCAAGATGGTCCCGCTCCACGCCGGATGGATGAAGATAGAAGACGCCGCCTGCATGAACATGTCTACCGGTCCAGATGTCCTCTTCTTGCCAGATAGGATGAAGACTTCGGACCCTCTTCTGGACCTCTTCTTGCCGGATAGGATGAAGAATTCGGAACCCTCTTCTGGACGGATCGGTGATACCCGGCGTGGTGAAGATAAGGTAGGGAGATCTTCAGGGGCTTAGTGTTAGGTTTTTTAAGGGGTGTTTGGGTTAGATTAGGGGTATGTGGGTGGTGGGTTGTAATGTTGGGGGGGTATTGTATGTTTATTTAAAGGCAAAAGAGCTGTTTTCTTTGGGGCATGCCCCGCAAAAGGCCCTTTTAAGGGCTGGTAAGGTAAAACAGCTGTTAACTTTTTATTTTAGAATAGGGTAGGGCATTTTTTTTATTTTGGGGGGCTTTGTTATTTTTTTAGGGGGCTTAGAGTAGGTGTAATTAGTTTAAAATTCTTGTAATCTTTTTTTATTTTTTGTAATTTAGTGTTTTTTTTTTTTTGTAATTTGGTTTAGTTGATTTAATTGTAGATAATTGTAGATAGTTTAGTTAATTAATTTATTGATAGTGTAGTGTTAGGTTTAATTGTAACTTAGGTTAGGATTTATTTTATAGGTAATTTTGTAATTATTTTAACTAAGTAGCTATTAAATAGTTATTAACTATTTAATAGCTATCGTACCTAGTTAAAATAAATACAAAGTTGCCTGTAAAATAAATATATATCCTAAAATAGCTACAATATAATTATTCATTATATTGTAGCTATATTAGGGTTTATTTTACAGGTAAGTATTTAGCTTTAAATAGGATTGTTTTATTTAATAAGAGTTTATTTATTTCGTTAGATAAAAATTATATTTAACTTAGGGGGGTGTTAGGGTTAGGGTTAGACTTAGCTTTAGGGTTTAATACATTTATTATAGTAGCAGCGAGGTCCGGTCGGCAGATTAGGGGTTAATACTTGAAGTTAGGTGTCGGCGATGTTAGGGAGGGCAGATTAGGGGTTAATACTATTTATTATAGTGTTTTTGAGGCAGGAGTCAGGCGGTTTAGCGGTTAATACATTTATTATAGTGGCGGCGAGGTCCGGTCGGCAGATTAGGGGTTAAGAAGTATAGGTAGGTAGCGGCGACGTTGGGGGGGGGCAGATTAGGGGGTAATAAATATAATATAGGGGTCGGCGATGTTAGGGGCAGCAGATTAGGGGTACATAGGGATAATGTAGGTTGCGGCGGTGTGCGTTCGGCAGATTAAGGGTTAAAAAAAATTATTAGAGTGGCAGCGATGTGGGGGGACCTCGGTTTAGGGGTACATAGGTAGTTTATGGGTGTTAGTGGGGCGTTAGCCCATAAAGCTCTTAACTCCTGACTTTTTTCTGCGGCTGGAGTTTTGTCGTTAGAGTTCTAATGCTCACTTCAGCCAAGACTCTAAATACCAGCGTTAGAAAGATCCCATTGAAAAGATAGGATACGCAATTGACGTAAGGGGATCTGCGGTATGGAAAAGTCGCGGCTGGAAAGTGAGCGTTAGACCCTTTCTTGACTGACTCTAAATACCAGTGGGCGGCCAAAACCAGCGTTAGGACCCCCTAACGCTGGTTTGGACGGCTAACGCAGAACTCTAAATTGAGGCGATAGTTTTTCTATAACCATTAAAGGGACAGACTAGTCCAAAATAAACTTTCATGATTCAGACAGGATGTCATTTTAAACAACTTTCCAATTTACTTTTATCACCAATTTTGCTTTGTTCGCTTGGTATTCTTAGTTGAATGCTAAACCTAGGTAGGCTCATATGCTAATTTCTTAGACCTTGAAGCCCGCCTCTAATCTAAATGCATTTTGACAGTTTTTTACCACTAGAGGGCATTAGTTCATGTGTGTCATATAGATAACATTGAACTCACGCATGTGAAGTTACCTAGGAGTCAGCACTGATTGGCTAAAATGCAAGTCAAAAGAACTGAAATAAGGGGGTAGTCTGCAGAGGCTTAGATACAAGGTAATCACAGAGGTAAAAAGTATATTGATATAACTGTGTTAATTATGCAAAACTGGGGAATGGGTAATAAAGGGATTATCTATCTTTTTAAATAATTACAATTCTGGTGTAGACTGTCCCTTTAAGTATTGAAAATTTCAGTATAGGTGGGGATACAATGGGCAAGAACAGTTATTTCCAATGACAAAACTCCAGGTAAATGAGCTATCTGTAAACAGTTTAACACACTCAAGCAGGTAAAATAGATCATTGGGACTTATGAGAAAAAAAGCATAGTACGCTATCACTTAAACATTTTATACTACAATCTCAAGGTGTTTACTGTCCCTTTAAAGGGACACCATAATGAAAATTAAACTGTAATGATTTGGATACAGCATGCAATTAAAAATGTTTTCCAATTTACTTAAATTATCTATGTGCAAGAGTTCACAGTGTATACATATATGAAAAACAATTGGAGTATAATTCTCGCGCTACCTCACTATTCTACAGCTTCTCAGAGAAAAGGTCACCCCTATGACAAATCCTGTATACATATATGAGCCAGGTGACAGTGAAATAAAAAATCTACTGCTCCAAATTTATAGTAAGTTTTATTGCATTGTATTTTATGGGCATTAGGTAATTATGCAATTCTTTTGTATTTAATGGTCCTTTATATTTTTAATGGCCCTTTAAGTACTAAACCTTGAAACAAGGAAACATTCTACAAAGATAGACCAATACATAGGGGTACATTTATCAAGCAGCAGATGCTGCTTATTTAGTGCGAGCCTTGCAGCTCGCCGGAAACAGGTGTTAAGAAGCAGTGGTCTTAAGACCGCTGCTCCTTAACTTGTCCGCCACCTTTTAGGTGGCGGACTTCAATCATCCCGATCCGATCCGATCAGTATGATTGACGCCCCCTGCTAGTGGCCGATTGGCCGCGAATGTGCTGGGGGCGGCATTGCACAAGCATTGGTCAATATCAAAAGTTCATCTCAATACTTTGTTATAGATCTTTTGTTGGCAATGACAGAGGTCAAATGTTTTCTGTAAGTCTTCACAAGGTTGCCACACACTGTTGCTGGTATGTTGGCCCATTCCTGCATGCAGATTTCCTCTAGAGCAGTGATGTTTTGGGGCTGTCGCTGGGCAACACGGACTTTCAACTTATTCCAAAGGTTTTCTATGGGGTTGAGGTCTGGAGATTGGCTAGGCCACTCCAGGAACTTGAAATGCTTCTTACGAAGCCACTCCTTCGCTGCCCGGACGGTGTGTTTGGGATCATTGTCATGCTGAAAGACCCAGCCACGTTTCATCTTCAATGCCCTTGCTGATGGAAGGAGGTTTGCACTCAAAATCTCACAATACATGGCCCCATTCATTCTTTCATGTACACAGATCAGTCGTTCTGTTCCCTTTGCAGAGAAACAGCCCTAAAGCATGATGTTGCCACCCCCATGCTTCACAGTAGGTATGGTTTCTTTGGTGACAACTCAGCATTCTCTCTCCTCCAAACACGACGAGTTGTGTTTCTACCAAACAGTTCTACTTTGGTTTCATCTGACCATATGACATTCTCCCAATCTGCTTCTGGATCATCCAAATGCTCTCTAACATACTTCAGATGGCATGTACTGGCTTAAGCAGGGGGACACGTCTGGCACTGCAGGATCTGAGTCCCTGGCGGCATAGTGTGTTACTGATGGTAGCCTTTGTTACGTTGGTCCCAGCTCTCTGCAGGTCATTCACTAGGTCCCACCGTGTGGTTCTGGGATGTTTGCTCACCGTTCTTGTGATCATTTTGACCCCACAGGGTGAGATCTTGCGTGGAGCCCCAGATCGAGGGAGACTATCAGTCATCTTGTATGTCTTCCATTTTCTAATTATTGCTCCCACAGTTGATTTCTTCACACCAAGCTGCTTGCCTATTGCAGATTCAGTCTTCCCAGTCTGGTACAGGTCTACAATTTTGTTTCTGGTGTCCTTCGACAGCTCTTTGGTCTTCACCATAGTGGAGTTTGGAGTGTGACTGTCTGAGGTTGTGGACAGGTGTCTTTTATACTGATAACAAGTTCAAACAGGTGCCATTAATACAGGTAATGAGTGAAGGACAGAGGAGCCTCTTAAAGAAGAAGAAACAGGTCTGTGAGAGCCAGAAATCTTGCTTGTTTGTAGGTGACCAAATACTTATTTTCCACCATAATATGCAAATATTTTCTTTCCAAATCAGACAATGTGATTGTCTGGATTTGTTTCCACATTTTGTCTCTCATAGTTGAGGTAATGATGAAAATTACAGGCCTCTCTCATCTTCTTAAGTGGGAGAACTTGCACAATTGGTCACTGACTAAATACTTTTTTGCCCCACTGTGTATATATATATATATATATATATATATATATATATATATATATATATATATATATATATATATATATGAATATTTTTTTATAAATTATATTATAATATAAATATATTGTGTAAATATGCTTTTTCACGTTTTCAGCTATTTAACTGCAAAGGGCTCCAATGCATATATATATATATATATATATATATATGTATATATATATATATGTGTGTGTATATGTGTGTACATATGTATTTATGTGTTTATATGTCTACATATGTTTGTAAATAAACAAAAACCAAATAAATACATATGTACACACATATAAACTTTTATATATATATATATATATATATATATATATATATATATATATACACACACACACATACATACAGTACATACATACATACACATAGTTAGACATGTATATGTATGTATTTCTATGTTAAAGCCCTTTGCTTGCCTTTTTTTTTCTAACACAGGAGACCTCATATCTTTGAGCTCTTATAACTTTTTTGTGCAATATTTTTTTATATAATTTTTATTAAATGGTGTTATTATGAGTGTAACTGTACTTTTAAATGTATTTTTGATTTGTTCTGTGACATTTTTTTCTTTTGCAAAACATTTAACCAGAGCTCTAAGAACGCAATATCCTGATGCGCAATAACCTTAATTGTGCTCAAGCTATAGCGTTTACTTTCGCTTGTAATACGAGTGCTACATCTGATGCACGCAAACACCCACAATAAACCACTTTTCTCTTGCACGTAAATATTAGCACTCCACTCGTAATCTGGTCCTTTATGTGCTTCAAAGAGACAAGTAACAAAGTACAGCTGAAAAAAAGATCAAATTATAAAATAAATTAGAAGATTAATAGCTGTGCAGATAAATGAACTACAATCTATTAAGATAATAAGCAGTACCCCCTAATGTTTTAATTAACAAATGCAAAATACATGTACATCTGTTATATTTATCAAGCTATACCTCATTTATTCATGGCAATGTAAAATGATGGAAATTCATAGTACATAAACAATATAATTGCTACTAGTAAGTCAGTGAAATGCATACCTTTCTTGATGTTTAGATTACCTGAGACCAAATTATACATATAACAATTTATATTAAGAAAATGCCTTTAATAAATTGATAAAAGGAAATAACACAGACATCATATTAGCGTAGCCATTAACACATCACATTAACAATTACGTTAATCTTCTGGGGATCTTTAGGATGGAGAACTCTTCATCCACATAGACATATGCAAATGATTAGCACAGTCTGCAGCAAATCAAGACATATAGCAGATTTCTAGAATTTGCTCTTTCTTTTCAGTTTGGCATCAAATTGATGTATTACAGTTCTGCACATCTGTAGTGACATATTACTTAAAATGCTTAATTCAGAAAATGACGATATCTGGGTGGTAACCACAAATTATTACATAATAAATGTTACGTTTTTCATGTTAAAGGAATTCTTGTTTAACAAAAAAATATATATATTACCATTTTTGTTAGCCTGGCTATTCATTCACCATGGATGATATTGTTTGTTATGTGATGGGTGGAATTATTGTTGTCATCAAAGTAGAGAATTTGTGAATGCTGAACATAAAAAGGACATTTTACGCAACACAAAGTCTCCATCTTGGGTTCGACTACAAAAAATAAATATTTAATGTTGTATAACTGGATTTTTCTTTATTTAAAACGTTATTTTCATCAGAGTAACTACTTTTACCTTCTAAATATTAAAAAAAAAAACAATTTGTATGGTTACAAAACTTGTTATAGCTGTTATTTTGTACTTGAAGCCAACAGGAAGTGGTCTATTTACAACTGGACCTTAGAGACTGACTCATTGCTGATAGGCATTACTCCCATTGCTCAACTTGTAGATATTTCTCACATTCGTAAATACATTTTTAATTTATTTATCTTTTACAAAAACAAAACTTTTAGAATACTCTATTTTAAAGGCAGCAAAGAAAATTAATTTATTTTCCCTTTAATACTTTTCAACCAAAATATATTTTGTCATATTTTCCGGTCTTTAAATGCATGATTATTTTTTTAGAGTCAATGGGGCCTATTTATTAAAGGTCTTGTGGACCTGATCCGACAGTGCGGATCAGGTCCGCAAGATCTCGCTGAATGCGGAGAGCAATACGCTCTCCGCATTTAACATTGCACCAGCAGCTCACAAGAGCTGCTGGTGCAACGCCGCCCCCTGCTGACTCGCGGCCAATGGGCCGCCAGCAGGGAGCTGTCAATGAGTACGATCGGGTTGATTTCCGGCGATTCCTGTGTTGGCTTACCTTTCTTAAGCTGGTGTCTGCAATTCCTGTTCCTCTTTTATCCTGCACAAGAAGCTGTCAAGTTGATTCTTCTTTTCTCCATCTTCAAACCTTCTGTTCATCATGAGGCGTCCCAGGCGATCTTCTGCTCCACCCCTGAGATTTAGAGAGGGAAATATACCTGTTACTCGGCGTGGATTACAGGAATAGCAGACAAGAATCAATAAATCTGAGGAATGTATTCCTCCATCCCAAAATATTGTGGATGACCCCCCTTCTCCCCCCACTGTTCAGGGCCCTGTTCAGATCCCTGCTCCCACACCTAGACCCCCAGTCATTGCTTTAGCTGAGATTTACCCCCTCCATATATTCAGCTTCCCAGCCCAAATTCTGTGGTTCCTGAGCCTCAGCCTGATCCACCTGCAGATCAAGGTGTGGAGACACTTTTATCATCCACAGCTTTGCCAGGCCATAATCAACCCCCCCTTTTCCCTTATGGATCTGTTTGCAACTCTCCCCCCTCCTGCGGCAGGTGCAGTAGGATCCCTGCTTTCTTCAATAGCGGCCGCTATTACATCTGGCCATACTATCACCAATTTTAATCCTGCTGCTAAGCAGGTAATGTCCGCTTTGAATCCTGGTCACGTAGTGGCACAGGATGCAATTTTGGTGCCAGATCCACCATTGCATATTACCCCCATGAGGCCTGCTAACGTGCAGTCCCTATTAAGGCTTGCCCCTCTCCCTGGGCCTTCACTTTCTGGCACAGATGTGGTGGCTCCTCCCCCTATCCCTCAATCAGTCAACAATCTAGTTCCCCCTGGCCCTCCACTAGGCTCAGATGTAAATACTTATTCCCATCAAGGGGTTGTCCAGGTAAGCGTGTCCGTTGATTCCCCTCCAGGCCATCTCCCTTGCGTGCATCCAACTGGGCCTGTTCCATCAGGACTTCCGGTCCCGCGTAACGTCACTTCCGGTGACGTCATCCATTTGGTCACAGGCCCACGAGGATGATCAGACGCAGCTCTCTGGCAGGTGAGCACCATAAGCGCTCTCTGGCCAGAGACCGCATAGTCGGTTGCCGGGGGGCGGGCTGGGTCACGGCATTGTTTTGGGACTTATAGAGCAAGCACAGCAGGTGGTAGCTTAGCTTCATTAGAGGGCAATGTGACGCAGTTGAATGAGGGGAATGTGATGCAGATGATTGTGCCAATGCAGAATTTGACTGTGTCCATGCAGAATATTACCATGCAAAACGTTAATGCCATTAATGTGCCCAGGCATAATGTTAACATGCCAAATGTTAAAGCTATGAATGTGCACGGGCAGAATGTTACTATGCCAAACATTAATGCTAGAAATGTGCCTATGCAGAATGTTTCCATGCCAAACGTTAATGCTATTAATGTGCCCATGCAAAATATTAATGTTGTTAGTGTAGATGTGCAAGGGGGTACTAATGTGCAAACTACAGTGAATAATGATAAAATTAAGCAGACAATTCCTGTCAGTATGCCTGTGTCAGAATTGGGGGTTCAGGCCCATCTTGGAATGCCTACACAGGGTGTGGGGAATGTTTGTGAGCAGGGTGTTGGTAGGATCCCTAAGGTCACCCCTGGTTTCCTCTGGCTTCAGGGAAAAGTGCTTGTGATTTTATTTCTGTTTTGCAGGAGGTTCTATCAGGAAAGCAGATTCCAGTGGCTGCCACCCCATCACCTGTAATTGCGGTTGAAGGTGCCAGGACCTCCTCATCAACAACATTGCCAGCTATTCCATCTTCATCTTCGGCTGGAAACATGAATACTGGAGGCCCCATCCCGGTCCCTACGGCTTTACAGAACCCACCCATGGGGGTAGCAGTGTCGGCAGAAGCACCATCAACATCTTCCTCTGGGAATGGTGAGTTTACTGCATCTAAACACCCTAGGGAACCCTTATCAGACTCTTCCACCACGGACTCTGACTTAGATAGCGACACATCTTTAGGATTGAAATCCAAGGGACATAAGCGCATGTATAAGATGCTTAAGCAAATGAAGTCAGGTCAGCTACAGAAAGATCAGAGGGTGGAGGTAGTAGCTCCTTTAGTTCAAGGACAGTCACAGGTAGTCACAGTGGTAGTTACCAAAAAACAGCTTTAGCGGGTGACGCTTTATCTTGCCCCATTTTTTCGCTTCATGGTCATCTGAAGCAAAAGATAGAAGAATTCAGGAGGGCCGTTATGTAAACATTTTTTAACTCTCCCTAGAGGCCCATAGGCAGAAGGAGAGAAGTGCAAACGAGACAGGTCCTAAGCGAATAAAAAGACCAGAAACATTTGATGAGTGGCTAAAATGCTTTAGGAACCTCTCGTCATGTTACCTGGATAAGTACCCAGATCAGGGCCAAGCGTTGCTGAAGCATACTGATACTATACACTGGATTTATCAGCATCATAAAGATGGTGTATGGAGGGAGTATGACTCAGAGTTTAGAAGAAAAATGGCAGGGAATTCTTCACTAAATTTTGGGTCCCAGGAGAAGCATTTGTGGTCCCGCTTAGGTACAGAAAGGTCTCTGTCACCACCAGCAACCAGTAGGGACATAGGGGCGCAAATTAGGAAAAAGCGTAGAGGTAGGGAGTGCCTGGCCTTTCATGAGAAAAGGTGTGACAAAGGCACTGCCTGCCTTTACCGGCACGTATGCAAGTTTTGCGGGGCCTTTCATTCGGGAGCGGATTGCTCCAGAAGGAAGCACTCCAGCATTGATAAACCAACAACCCGTCAATCCTTTACAGCTAAGAGCACCCACCCCAGTGAGGGTGGACGTCCTTGAGCTGTGGTTATGCACATATCCAGACCGCCACATAGCAAGCTTGCTCTTGGCGGGATTTATGGATGGATTTGTGATCCCAATAAACAAATCTGTTGTGGGTTCACACAATCATCGTAATCTTAAGTCAGTGTACCAACATCAAAGAGTAGTTAGGGAGAAGCTAGCTAAGGAAATGTCTTTGGGGAGAGCAGTGGGCCCCTTTAGTGTACCACATTTTCCTGATTTGGTTATCTCTCCTTTAGGAGTGGTCCCGAAGAAGGAACCTGGAAAGTTTCTCCTGATTCAGCACCTCTCTTACCCAAGGGAAGCTCAGTTAATGATGCTATTGACCCCGAGCTCAGCACAGTTCACTACCAGTCATTTGATAAGGCTCTTGACTTGGTTCGCGGGGTCGGTAGAGGTGCTTTGTTAGCGAAACTGGATATTGAATCGGCTTTCCGTCTCTTGCCTTTGCATCCGAAATCCTTCTGTCTTATGGGATGTAAATTCAAGGGTAGTTACTATGTAGACCAATGTTTACCTTTGGGTTGTGCTATCTCTTGCTCGATGTTTGAATGTTTTAGCACATTCTTACATTGGGCGGTTGCCAAACTTGTAGGAGGGGATCACATAGCTCACTACCTAGACGATTTTCTCTTGGTAGGGGAACAGGGTACGGACAGGTGTATTCGGCTCATGGCGGAAATGAGAGGCCTCATGTCCCAGCATGGTGTTCCGGCAGTGGACGATAAAACCCAGGGTCCATGTACTACATTGACCTTCCTAGGTATCGAAATTGACACCTTACAGATGGTATGCAGGCTATCCATAGAAAAGGTACAGAATATGTTGGAATCAGTTCGTTTGGCTGTTTAAAAAAAAATGTATCTTTGAGGGACCTTCAATCTCTCCTAGGTTTGTTGAATTTCGCTTGCAGGGTGATCCCCATGGGGATTGTTTTCAACAGGAGACTAGAAAGTCATCTTAAGGGTGACCCTATAGTGAGTGACAGAATAGGTGTTTCTCGAGACATGGTAGAGGACTTGAAAGTTTGGTAAGCATTTTTGATTCAATTTAATGGGATAAGTGTATGGCGATCTAGCCCGGTCTCCATTTGTTTACTGACGCGGTGGGGTCTCATGGGTATGGGGCTTATTTTCAAGGGGAAATGGTGTGCAGGGCCCTGGCCACTTGGATGGAGTTCTTCCCCTCTCATCAGGAACCTCACGCTGCTAGAATTGTTTCCCATTTTCATGGCAGTCGAACTTTGGGGACAAAGGTTGCGGAATAGATCAGTGTTTATTTGGACAGACAACCTTAGTGTTGTGCATTCTATTAACAGGCTTTCTGCATCCCCTGTGACTGTGGTAAGGCTGTTGCGACATTTGGTTTTAAGATGTCTTCAGCTTAATATTCACTTCTAGGCTAGCCATGTCCCAGGGGTCAACAATGTTTAAACCCTTTCTAGGTTTGATTGGGTGACTTTTAGGAAGTTAGCGCCACAGGTGGCCAAAGACGGGCTAATCTGTCCCAGTTTTCTTTGACAGCTGGTGGAACCTGGCTCTCCTTAATTCCCTTATGCCTAGATTTAGAGTTCTGCGTTAGCCATCAAAACCAGCGTTAGGGGGTCCTAACGCTGGTTTTTACCACCCGCTGGTATTTAGAGTCAGTCATGAAAGGGTCTAACGCTCACTTTCCAGCCGCGACTTTTCCATACCGCAGATCCCCCTACGCCAATTGTGTATCCTATCTTTTCAATGCGATGTTTCTAACGCTGGTATTTAGAGTCTTGGCTGAAATGAGAGTTAGAAATCTAACGACAAGACTCCAGCCGCAGGAAAAAGCCAGGAGTTAAGAGCTTTCTGGGCTAACGCCGGTTCATAAAGCTCTTAACTACTGTGCTCTAAAGTACACTAACACTTATAAACTACCTATGTACCCCTAAACCGAGGCCCCCCCACATCGCCGCCACTCTATTACATTTTTTTAACCCCTAATCTGCCGACCGCACACCGCCGCCACCTACATTATCCCTATGTACCCCTAATCTGCTGCCCCTAACATCGCCGACCCCTACATAATATTTATTAACTACTTGTAGCAAGAAGAGACTTGCTCACAAAAGAATACATATTGTAGCACTCTAGGCTTGTGAATATTAATTGCAGGATGTAATTAACTTGGATACAAGATATTGACATGTACTAGTGAAGCTACAATTAAAATATAACTTTTAATAATATTAGATTAAAATAGGATTTGAAATTAAAAACACACTTAAGCAGCTAAGGGTAGTAGATACATCTGAGTTGAGTATTGTGTGGTTCTGCTTCACCTGTTCCCAAACTCTTTGGACTTCCGATTCTGCTAAATTTTGTAAGAAATAGTGGGTCACCAAGTGACTGTTATGCAGAAGATATTTAGGTTATTCATTAACACCTTATTGGTCTCTATTATTTACCCCAAGGTAATATTATGTTTATGGAAACAAAGTTAGCAATATTTTTTTCATCTTTAGTAGCGAAATTAGTGATTACTAGGGTGGATTCTTGTCTTTATAGCTGGCTATTAGGTGCCCAAATTGTGTTAGATTAATATAATATAACAATGGTTCCACTTTAGATCCAATTGGATTGTAATAGTATTTGTGAACATATGAACAAAGTTTAGTATTCCATAACTATTCTCCAACATATGAATATTTGTATAGTAGATTTGTTATGTATTATTATATACAACACCTTAGGTTAAAAGGTAACAATATAGCGAGTAACCTTAAGTAAACATAGATAGAATTTAAATATCTGGCACCTTATATATCATAGCTATTAGGTATAGTTCTATGTCTCTTATATACCCTAATATTCTGGTTGTCTAATAGACTTGCTGACAAGCAAGCTTCTCAGTATTAGCACTAATTTCTCGCTCTCTGAAGATTTAAAGCGTTGTTCTAAGTTTGTCAGCGCATCTGATATTTCTATCTGTTGTATCCCACAGTGTAGACTAGGTGTTTAAAGTGTTGTTTGTCAGAGTTACGTATGGTTGTGGTCAGTAGCTGAGTTATATTAACTTGAACTATAGGAAAACGCTACATATTAGGTATTCGGAAAGTGATTTCTCAGTTTGATAGACTAGCTAAAAAGTAGGCTTGTCAGTGTTAGCACTGCTCCTCACACTCTGTAAAATATGGCGTTATTTTGAACTCGTTAATACAGCTGGTATTCCTCTCTGTTCAAACCTACAGTGTCGGCAAAATGTTTGATATAATACACTTGATCGTTGTTGCCTGTTAGGGTTAAGTGGAATTACGATCAGTGGCTGAGTTAGGTTTAACTTTCATAGACTCAGAAAGAGCGTTACATATTATCAGGGTTAAGTGAAATTACGGTCAGTGGCTGAGTTAAGTTTGAATTTCATAAACTCTGAAAGAGCGTTACAGATTCGTATTCAGAGAATAGCTGGTCAGTCAGTAACTGAAAATGCAGTATGCTTGCGAGTGCTAGATATTTCAATTACAACTGCCAGAGGTGCTAACTCTCTGTATATTTCTGGAAGCTT
This sequence comes from Bombina bombina, assembly GCF_027579735.1. Taxonomy (NCBI): domain Eukaryota; kingdom Metazoa; phylum Chordata; class Amphibia; order Anura; family Bombinatoridae; genus Bombina; species Bombina bombina. The sequence continues at coordinate 1,117,211,220 of NC_069500.1, forward strand.
ACAAATAAATCGTTATAATGGTGGAAACAGACCACCTGTAATTATTGTACTAGCAGTATCGACTACAGTAATTTACATGCAGCTTAAGGCTTGCCTAAAAACACAGGAGCTCCTAGGACTCCTCACCATTTCCCTATCTCTCCGATGGATCAGCCAATCGGATTGAACTTGAATCTGATTGGCTGATTCAATCAGCCAGTCAGATTTTTCCTAGCTTAATTCCGATTGGCTGATAGAATCCTATCAGCCAATCGGAATTCGAGGGATGCCATCTTGGATGACGTCCCTTAAAGGAACCTTCATTCATCGTTAGTCCGTCGGTGAAGAAGGATGGCTCCTCGTCGGCTGCTTGAAGCTGGTCCCGCTCCGCGCCGGATGGAAGAAGATAGAAGATGCCGCTTGGATGAAGATGTCTGCCGGTCCGGATGTCCTCTTCTGCCCGGATAGGATGAAGACTTTGGACCCTCTGGAGAAGCTCTTCTTGCCGGATAGGAGGAAGACATCGGAGCCTCTTCTGGACGGATCGGTGATACCCGGCGTGGTGAAGACAAGGTAGGAAGATCTTCAGGGGCTTAGTGTTAGGTTTATTTAAGGGGGGTTTGGGTTAGATTAGGGGTATGTGGGTGGTGGGTTGTAAATGTTGGGGGGGGTATTGTATGTTTTTTTTTACAGGCAAAAGAGCAGAATTCTTTGGGGCATGCCCCGCAAAAGGCCCTTTTAAGGGCTGGTAAGGTAAAAGAGCTTTACCATTTTTATTTTAGAATAGGGTAGGGCATTTTGGGGGGCTTTGTTATTTTTTAGGGGGCTTAGAGTAGGTGTAATTAGTTTAAAATTCTTGTAATCTTTTTTTATTTTTTGTAATTTAGTGTTTGTTTTTTTTGTAATTTAGTTTAGTTGACATAATTGTAGATAATTGTAGATAGTTTATTTAATTTATTAATAGTGTAGTGTTAGGTTTAATTGTAACTTAGGTTAGGATTTATTTTACAGGTAATTTTGTAATTATTTTATCTAGGTAGCTATTAAATAGTTATTAACTATTTAATAGCTATTTTACCTGGTTAAAATAAATACAAAGTTGCCTGTAAAATAAATATTAATCCTAAAATAGCTACAATATAATTATTATTTATATTGCAGCTATATTAGGGTTTATTTTACAGGTAAGTATTTCGCTTTAAATAGGATTAATTTATTTAATAAGAATTATTTTATTTCGTTAGAATAAAATTATATTTAACTTATGGGGTGTTAGGGTTAGGGTTAGACTAATACATTTATTAGAGTAGCGGTGAGGTCCGGTCGGCAGATTAGGGGTTAATAATTGTAGGTAGGTGGCGGCGACGTTGGGGGCAGCAGATTAGGGGTTAATAAATATAATATAGGGGTCGGCGGTGTTAGGGGCAGCAGATTAGGGGTACATAGGGATAACGTAGGTTGCGGCAGTGTACGGAGCGGAAGATTAGGGGTTAAAAATAATATGCAGGGGTCAGCGATAGCGGGGGTGGCAGATTAGGGGTTAATAAGTGTAAGGTTAGGGGTGTTTAGACTCGGGGTACATGTTAGGGTGTTAGGTGCAGACTTAGGAAGTGTTTCCCCATAGGAAACAATGGGGCAGCGTTAGGAGCTGAACGCTGCTTTTTTGCAGGTGTTAGGTTTTTTTTCAGCCCAAATTGCCCCATTGTTTTTTTTCAGCCCAAACTGCCCCGAAGCTGGCCGCGTCCGTAAGCACCGCTGGTATTAAGAGTTGCAGTGGCGGTAAATTATGCTCTACGCTCCCTTTTTGGAGCCTAACGCAGCCCTTCTGTGAACTCTAAATACCAGCGGTATTTCTAAGGTGCGGGGGGAAAAATACACGCGTAGCTAACACACCCCTTTGGCCGCAGAACTCTAAAGCTAGGCGCTAGTTTGCTCATTCCTCGCCCCAACAACCTTGCAAACTTACGTTAGGCTTTGGAAAGAGTGGGACCAATTTTGCAGTGCTCGAGGGGTGGATTCATCAGTTAGCTCTCAGGTGATGTTGTGTGAGTGGTTGGTGTGTATACAAGCGGCTCTGTCATTTTTCTTTAAGCTGTTGGGGAGGGGAGATCCCACAGGGTCCTTTTTTGTTAGGCAGACTTTTAAAGGTTGGGGGCGTTTGCAGGTCAATAAGAGCAACATTAGGGAGTCCATTACGCGAGACTGGCTTGAGAGGCTGGTGGCGGTTTTACCCAAAATTTGTAGTACAGATTTCGAGGGGATGCTATTAAAGGCAACATTTGTTTTGGCATTTGCTGGGGCCTTACGAATCACAAAATTAGTATCCCCTTCCAAAAAACATTTAAATAAGGGAGTGCAGTTACATCATGTCAGGTTTTATCCTTCTTCGGTTTTGTTTTTCATCCCAAAATCAAAAACTGACCAAGAGGCCGTGGGAACATGGCTCACTTTGCCGGCTCAGGGGGATGCTTGCTGCTCATTAGCTATGCTATCAGCATACTTACAGTGCAGGCCAGCGGGGGGGGACAATTTTTAGTGCATGAAAGTAGTGCTGCCCTTTCTTCTTACCAGTTCTGTAGGCTCTTAGCGCAAGCTGTGGAGATGGCCAGCTTTGACCCCAATAGGATATCCCCCCATTCATTTAGGATTGGGGCGACTACGCATGCTGCCCTTCAAGGGGCGGCAGCACATACTATTGGGATGGTGGTGCTTCAATTGCTATAAGCTGTATATTCGCCCATTATAAATATGCAATCAGTGGGTGCAATCAGTGGATCTGGTAGAATGGTGTTTTTTTCTGGGCCCGGGTTTTGGCTGGTGGTAAACTTTGTTATTAAGGTCTGCTAATTTTTGTTTTGTTTTCTAGGTGCGCGCAAGGCTGCCTCGAGAGTATGGATCGTGGGATACTCTTTCATTCATTGGGCGGCGATCCGTGCCCTCACCAAGGCAGAATTTGGGTTTTCCACAATCCAGAGTTTCGATCTGTTGGCTAGGTTTTAGGGGTATGTGTCAGCCTCAACTCCCTAGTGTCCTTACTGATGCCGACAGGTGGTGGAGTAAACCCCACATTATTATAATTCACCTGGGGGGTAATGATATGGGTGCCATCCCTTCACTAGAGCTAACCAAGATCATTCAATCTGACTTAGGCTGGATTAAGGCATGGATTCCCGGGATTACCATTGGTTTTTCGAATGTAATAGCCAGACGTCAGTGGCGCTATATGGGATCTTTTAGTGCCGCCTATAGATTCAGAAAGAAGTTAAACTGGGATGTGGGGGCTTCTGTCACTGGTTCCCAGGGTTTCGTGGTATGGCACGATGCCATTATGGCCGACAAGCGGGAGCTGTATAGGCCCAATTGGGTTCACCTAACTGAGGCAGGATTAGATTTGTTTCTAGGGGATTTAACAAGGGCTCTCGCTCCCTTCCTGTAAGTCAGGTCTGGTGGGTGGTGGCAAGTGATACCTGAGATGCTATCCGTTGTGGCGGGAGGTAGCGGCCAGGAGTGTATGGAGATGTCAAACGGGGGTGTGATAGCCAGGCTGATGAGGGTGGGGCTGATTACTTCAGTTAGCTGGAGTGCCCCTCCCTCTGGGTAGGTAGGCCATGAGAACTCGGAACACCCCTAGTAGCATCTCCACCCAAGCAGAGTGACTCTGCTGTTGCCTAGATCGGGCCGCTGACCTCTTCAGTCCGGGGTTTGATCTTAGCTTCACATTTGCCGCCATCTGTTTAGTCTGTCGGTCATTTATTATTTATTTATTCCTAAATTAATATGTTAATAAAGGGGACCAGTGATGGTCCAAATTTTATCAAAACTGAAGTGTTTGTCTTTATTAAGGTTGGCCCGCTGGATGTCTTCAGCTCCGTGCAGGATGGATGAAGATAAAAGATACCCAATGGATGAAGACTTCTTGCCGCCTGGATGAGGACTTCGCTGGCTGGATGAAGTTCGAAGAGGCCCCCTGGATGAAGACTTTTTTCCGCATGGATGATGACTTTGCCGGCTGGATGGATCCTTCAAGAGGCACCTCAAGAACTGTAAGTTGATCGTTGGTGGTTAGTGTTAGGTTTTTTTTAAGGGTTTTTTGGCTGTGTTTTATTTTTAGTTTAGGGTTTGAGCATGTAAAAGAGCTAAATGCCCTTTTAAGGGCAATACCCATACAAATGCTCTTTTCAGGGCAATGGGAAGCTTAGTTTTTTTTTAGATAGTTATTTTATTTGGGGGGGTTAGTTGTGGGGGTGGTGGGTTTTACTGTTGGGGGGGTATTTTTTTTTTTTACAGGTAAAAGAGCCGATTTCTTTGGGGCAATGCCCCTCAATAGGCCTTTTTAAGAGCCATTGGTAGTTTATTGTAGGCTAGGGATTTTTTGTTTTTTTTGGGGGGGGGGGCTTTTTTTTATAGGGCTATTAGATTAGGTGTAATTTTTTTTATTTTTGATAATTTGTTTCTTATTTTTCATAATTTAGTGGGGGGGGGTTTTGTAATTTAGTTTTTTTTGTAATTAGATTTTTTTAATGTGCAGTTTAGTTTAATTTAATTGGTAGTTAGTTTAATTGTAGTTTAATAATTATCTTAGTTTAATTGTCAGTTTAAAATTAATTTATTTAATTTGACAGGTAAATTTTAATTTAATTTAAGATAGGGAAATTGTAATTTTAATATAAAGTTAGGGGGTCGTTAGGTTTAGGGGTTAATAGTTTATTTTAGTATATTTCATTGTGGTGGGCTTTCGGTTTAGGGGATAATAGTTTATTTAAGTTTATTTCGTTGTGGGGGCTTGCGGTCTAGGGGTTCATAGGTTTATTATAGCGGCGGTGTGGGCGGATGGCAGATTAGGGGTTAATAATATTTAAATAGTGTTTGCGATGCGGGAGGGCGGCGATTTAGGTGTTAATAGGTTTATTATAGTGGTGACGATGTCGGGGAGCGGCGGAATAGGGGTTAATACATTTTAATAGTGGCGGCGATGTCCGGAGCAGAAGATTAGGGGTTAATACATTTATTATAGTGTTTGCGATGCAGGGGGCATTGGTTTAGGGGTTAATAGGTAGCTTATGGGTTTTAGTGTACTTTTTAACACTTTAGTTATGAGTTTTATGCTACAGTTTTGTAACGTAAAACTCATAACTACTGAGTTTAGATGGCGAGACGGATCTTGTCAGTATAGGGTGCACCGCTCACTTTTTGGCCTCCCAGGCAAACTCGTAATACCGGCGCTATCGGAGTCCCATTGAAAAAGGACTTTTTTAAAAGTGCGGTACTGACGTTGCATGACAGGCTAAAAGGTGTGTGGTACACCTATACCGACAAGACTTGTAATAGCAGCATTAGGTAAAATGAAGCGTTATGGGCCATAACACTGCTTTTTCATTTATAACGCTAAACTCGTAATCTATCTGATTATAAACATGAATAAATTAGTTGCTTGTAACAAGAGTGGAGAGACAAGGATCAGAGTTTGATTGGGAAGGACAGCTTGGGGAGTATTTGGAGATCAGAGAGGAAATATAGGGCTCATTTCCATTGAGCCGTTAAAAATGGAGCTGTAAGCTACCGAAGCAGCCGACAGCTAAAAGTAATTTACGGCTACATTTTAGTACCATTAAAAAGGTTTCTGTTTTGCGAGCGGTCGCTCTTTTCATGTAGGTGTAAGTTAGCATTGTGTTAATGCTTCCACCCAATGCCAGATTTCTAAAATATGGTAACCTAACCTTATACTACACTCGATACAAGTGCGGCGCCATCTATTTTACCCGTCGCTCGCTGTTAGAATAAAACCAAGCACCTAATGCATGCGCGATATCTACTTCTCAACCGCAACCCCCCACTGCAATAACTAAATGTATTAACCCCTAATCCGCCCACCCCCATATTGCAAATTATCTATTTAAACTATTGACCCCCTAATCCTCAATGCCCCACAACGCAAACTATCTATTAAATCTATTAACCCCTATGTCAGGATTCCATTCCAGCTTTTCTTTCTCACCTAAGCTTACCTGCCTTGCTTTTACCACTCCCCTATTTAAGGCATCACAGCACCTTGAACAGGTGCTTAGTTATTGTTGATTTGCAGCTAGAAGCTATGCCAAAATTCTACCTGACTCCTTACTGAGGATTAAGCAAGGATTACAATTTATTCCAAAGAACTAAAGATTTATTTGAAGGCTCTGTCTATTCACTGCAGCTTGCTTGAAGTGCTGCAGCGCATGTTTGGATTTCCTTATTCATTTTACCTGAAGGTGATTTCCAGCGTCAGCGCAAATTCTCAAGTAAAATTCACAAGCTACAAACTGGGACATTTCGCTGTTTCAATCTGTATCAAGTATTGAGGATTACTTGGGACTTACTAGATATCTACTTGTTAACTTATATCACTGATAACGCGCTGTTGCCTAACGGAACTTGGCCACGCCCACCAACTATCACCGTGACACTCCCAAAGCTTCAACCGGAGCCACAAGCCGACTCTGATTAAACAACTCACTTGCTCATCGCAACTGTAGCAAGCTATCTTTTGATATACAGACCGCATAGCTCCGGTAACTATTCCCTGTAACGCCTCTGACGTCACTCCTCTGTAGATGAAAACTGACACTTGGATTTCATTCGCTGTAAAGTATATGCTATAATAAACCTCCTTACAAGTGAGTGCTCTGTCTCTATCAATATTTTAAAGGGAACTAAACAAATTATCTCTGTGCATTCAATTGCAAGGATAAAGGCAACTAGAAATGAAAATAACAGGTTCTCATACATAATAGAAACCTGCTTATGCAAAGTCTGATACTTTCATCTCACCTAAAGTACTATTTCTCAAAGGACTGTTTCATCTTATAATTTACAGACTTCTCATTTAATTAAATTCACTTATGTCACTCTGAGCTCATCACTCATATAAGCACAGAGACTAAAGTGATACATTCACTCATTTTTTGATAAATAGATCTCCAGTTGAGATCCATAAATTCTTTTAACTGTGTCAACTGCTGACACTTTACGCAGAGTCTCACACCCTAATCTGCAATGCCCCCACATCGCAAACTATCTATTTAAACTATTAACCCCTAAACCGCCAATAATACACATCACAATTAACCTAATGCATCTATTAACCCCTAAACCACCAAACCCCACAACACAAATAACTAATCACTAAGCCCCCTAACCTAACCCCCCTAAATTAACCCCATTACATAAAATAATCCTAAATTACAATTAAAATAAAAAAACTTAACATTACTTTTAACATAAAAAAACTAAGTTTAAATTAAGCTAAAATTACAGAAAATAAAAAAGTCCAACATTACATAAAATAATAAACAAAATGTATCAAAAATAAAAAAAATGTAACCTAATCCCTATGAAAATAAAAAAACAAAACAAAATAAAAACACCCCCTAATCTAATACTAAACTACCAATATCCCTTAAAAGGTCATTTTGTGGGGCATTGTCCTAAGTTAAACAGCTCTTTTACCTTTAAAAAAACTAAGTTCCCCCTAACAGTAAAACCCCCCAAAATAAAAATAAAAACAAACACTAAAAAGTCCTAAACTACCCATTGCCCCTAAAGGGGCATTTGTATGGGCATTCCCCTTTAAAGGGCATTCAGTTCTTTGAATGCCCTTTAAAGGGCATCCAGCTCTTTTGCAGTGCCCAAATCCCTAATCTAAAAATTAAAAAATTAAAAAAAAAGCCTAACCCTATCCCCCAGATAGGTATTCATGGTTCCTGAAGTCCGGCGGTAAAGGCTTCTTCCAAGCGGCGACCTCTTCTATCTTCATCCAGGACCACGGAACTGAAGATCGGCGACATTTGCATGCACTGGTATTACTCAGTAGAGCGGAAATATCGCTTTTGTAAAAGCTATATTTAGCACTCCACTTACCTGGCCCCAAATTAGCACAAGCATCTATTTAAAATTAATATATTATATATATATCCACTACCCGTACTGGGAGATTAATTAGTGATTTTGTCTTCTGTTTACATATATTTTCTACAGAGAATATGTTGTTATTAATTTTTCCAGTATAGGTGGCAGTTTCTACAGACAAAAACAACCACTTCAAATAATAAAATAAAGACAAACAATTCAATACACTCCATCAGGTTAAATGGACCAACGGGAACAAATTTAATGCTTTTCATACAGGGAGTGCAGAATTATTAGGCAAATGAGTATTTTGACCACATCATCCTCTTTATGCATGTTGTCTTACTCCAAGCTGTATAGGCTCGAAAGCCTACTACCAATTTAGCATATTAGGTGATGTGCATCTCTGTAATGAGAAGGGGTGTGATCTAATGACATCAACACCCTAAATCAGGTGTGCATAATTATTAGGCAACTTCCTTTCCTTTGGCAAAATGGGTCAAAAGAAGGACTTGACAGGCTCAGAAAAGTCAAAAATAGTGAGATATCTTGCAGAGGGATGCAGCAATTTTTAAAATTGCAAAGCTTCTGAAGCGTGATCATCGAACAATCAAGCGTTTCATTCAAAATAGTCAACAGGGTCGCAAGAAGCGTGTGGAAAAACCAAGGCGCAAAATAACTGCCCATGAACTGAGAAAAGTCAAGCGTGCAGCTGCCAAGATGCCACTTGCCACCAGTTTGGCCATATTTCAGAGCTGCAACATCACTGGAGTGCCCAAAAGCACAAGGTGTGCAACACTCAGAGACATGGCCAAGGTAAGAAAGGCTGAAAGACGACCACCACTGAACAAGACACACAAGCTGAAACGTCAAGACTGGGCCAAGAAATATCTCAAGACTGATTTTTCTAAGGTTTTATGGACTGATGAAATGAGAGTGAGTCTTGATGGGCCAGATGGATGGGCCCGCGGCTGGATTGGTAAAGGGCAGAGAGCTCCAGTCCGACTCAGACGCCAGCAAGGTGGAGGTGGAGTACTGGTTTGGGCTGGTATCATCAAAGATGAGCTTGTGGGGCCTTTTCGGGTTGAGGATGAAGTCAAGCTCAACTTCCAGTCCTACTGCCAGTTTCTGGAAGACACCTTCTTCAAGCAGTGGTACAGGAAGAAGTCTGCATCCTTCAAGAAAAACATGATTTTCATGCTGGACAATGCTCCATCACACGCGTCCAAGTACTCCACAGCGTGGCTGGCAAGAAAGGGTATAAAAGAAGAAAATCTAATGACATGGCCTCCTTGTTCACCTGATCTGAACCCCATTGAGAACCTGTGGTCCATCATCAAATGTGAGATTTACAAGGAGGGAAAACAGTACACCTCTCTGAACAGTGTCTGGGAGGCTGTGGTTGCTGCTGCACGCAATGTTGATGGTGAACAGATCAAAACACTGACAGAATCCATGGATGGCAGGCTTTTGAGTGTCCTTCCAAAGAAAGGTGGCTATATTGGTCACTGATTTGTTTTTGTTTTGTTTTTGAATGACAGAAATGTATATTTGTGAATGTTGAGATGTTATATTGGTTTCACTGGTAAAAATAAATAATTGAAATGGGTATATATTTGTTTTTTGTTAAGTTGCCTAATAATTATGCACAGTAATAGTCACCTGCACACACAGATATCCCCCTAAAATAGCTAAAACTAAAAACAAACTAAAAACTACTTCCAAAAATATTCAGCTTTGATATTAATGAGTTTTTTGGGTTAATTGAGAACATGGTTGTTGTCAGTAACGTGCAGTGACGTCAGAGGATGGTGAGGCAGTGGCTAGGATACGCCTTCATTCTTTAGATATCCTTTGTTGAAGAAATAGCAATGCACATGGGTGAGCCAATCACATGAGGTATCTATGTGCAGCCACCAATCAGCAGCTACTGAGCATATTTAGATATGATTTTCAACAAAGGACATCAAAAGAATAAAGAAAATTAGATATTAGATGTAAATTGGAAAGTTATTTAAATTTGCATATGGGTTTCATATGGGTTTCATGTCCCTTTAAATGGTGTCTTGGAAAACTGGTCAACTTAGTAAACATCTGATTTTAGTCTAAAAGGATTGTAACAGAAACTCTTGCCAGATAACACAAGGCTTGCTCTGATTATGAGATCTAGAAATCCATGCCCATTAAAATATGTTTAAAACATACTTTTTACTTTAATGCTGCAAATTATGATTATAGATTCTTTCATTACATAAGGGATGAGAGTCAGAGGGGGAGGAAGAGAGACAGAGAGAGAAAGAGACCATGGGGGAGAACAACACATAAGGAGAGAGATGGATAGATAGAGAGAGACACACACACAAGGGGGGGGACCACTGCATTTTAAAGTAATAAAACAGCAGAGCTACAGAGAGTTCAGAAAATTGTCTATAATTTAGTGTGAAGTACAGAGGCAAGCTGCTAAGTTAGTGGGTGTAAAGTTTGAGTAAACAAAATACAAAAACGACCCTGCTGTAAAAGAGTAAGCAAACACTAAACCACATTCATTAAATTATCATTTTAACTAACAGAATCTTTCAGTAAAATCTTACTTCAATAAGATGTGGGTGAAACACTGCTCTCTGTGCCTCTCTCCTGCTCTGTAAGGATTCAGGAAGTGACAGTGGCACATTCCACTGCACTTAGAGGGGAAGAACAGAACTCTCTTTTTCACTTTAGCAAAGCTAGCAGGTTCACAGGACAGCAAAAAAATATATCAAAGTTGTTTTTTTGCGTTTTTGTTTTGTTTTATATGATTTAACATCCAGCCCCAACCCTATGTTCCACTTACTAATGCCTCTCACTGGATTGGTTCAGCCCAAATAGGACTGCCTCAAATAAGCAGTTAATGAGCCATGCAATGATCTTAACCACTTGCATCCAGTAGATGGCGCAGCATGTTCTGTAATGGCGGGCAGACCTGATTGTGCCTCTTCATTGCACAACATATAGCTGTGAGAAAAAAAAAATGCTGGGGGAAAAAATTTACAATTTTTTTTTAAAGCCAATAAAAAAAATATATTTTTGCCCATATGAGAGGTGAAGCACTGCCTCACCTGCCTCTAGTGACTGCACATCACTGGTTGTTGTTCAATAATAAAATTAATCCTCAAAAATACAACTTGCCTAAAAATTCTGCACTCCCTGTATAGGCATAAATTATCAGCAATTAAGTACTGTAATGTAAAATATCTGCATACAATATCCATCTTATAAGCAATTTAGCACTTTGTCTATATTTATCTTATGCAAAAACAGAAAAAAGACTCTGGCCAGCCTCCAGACATAGAAAAAAAACCACATACTTTATTAAGACTTACATGAGCTTAAAAACATTAAAAACAGAAAGACCCAGCTGCTGTCTTACGCGTTTCGGCTGTACATCTTAGCCTTACTCATAGACACAATGTTTAGGAACTCAGCCCTGGCTAATATAGCCCCAGACCAATTAACTAATCAAAAGTAACTGGATGATTTCTTAAAGGTATCCCCACCACTTACACTTAAAGAGAGAACCTTTGCATGTATATACCAAGATTGTTTGAGAGGTGCATTTATAGAGTTAACAATTCTATTTAACGATAATTCAAGTGAAATTTAAGTTAACATGTAGTAGCCTATTTTATATATATAGTTTCTTCTAGTTAAAGGCTCAGTTTTTTTTTTCCCACATTCAATGCTCAACTGGCTCATATGTAATAAAACTAATTTAGGAACCATGATGTGGCTACATAAAAATCGAAGCCTCCTCTCATTTCTTATTTAACGGTATAGGGCAAAAATTTAAATATATTCTACCTTGGATGATAAGTATTTTATATTCAGTTGATGTACTGCCTGTACAAATATCATTTGTATTAATTAGTAATCATTTCTAGCATTGAACATCAAGTAAATACAAAAAGAAATATCTGCATACAATATCCATCTTATAAGCAATTTTGCACTTTGGTTATATTTATCTTATGCCATTTGCTGTGGCCAAGTAGAGACAGATACACTGATAAAACAGCAAATACACTGCAGAATTTGGCAGCACTTTACAAATAAATGATAACGATTATGAAAATACTAATAATAATCATATCAATACTGCACTCCATCCCTTCTAGGGCAGTTAAATTACAGGAAAACTAGCAAAATAAACAATGAAAATAAATATGTTTATGCTGTATAATTAAAGATTTTATAGCAAATTACATTGTAAGTTTAATGCATTTCATTTTGAAGAGAGCAAGACCGTGTAACAGAAAAAGGTGAGCAGTTAATGGAACTTAAAATAGATTGAGCGCAAAGAAGCCGTGGAGCTGCACTTCACCAGCATTTTTGTGTATGGGAGGAACTAGCTTTTTTCAGTATGTCCACTCATGCATATAGCTTCCTTGTACAAAACTAATCCGTTATGTATATAACATATTTATATAAATTAAACATTTGAAGAACATCACCTTTATATATTGAACTCCGAGTTAACAATGACAAGTATTAATCTATGTTTTTAGCTGCCAAATCAGCAATCACAATAATAATATATAAAAAAAAAAACACGAAAAATGCTTTTCCAATTTTAGTTGTCACTTTTAATCCTCATTGCCATGTGTTATAAAAGTGCATGTACAGTACAAGAGTCCTATTACAGTGCAACCGCTAGTCATTTCAAAGTTTCATATGACTTTGCTGTAGTATGTATGACCCTGAAATGTGACATTTTGCTATAATCAACATTATGACATTGAATTCCCCCCTCCCCCACACATTTTTACTACCATTCACTCCCACCACTGAAAATGTTAAACGGACAGTCTAGTCCAAAATAAACTTCCATGATTCAGATAGAGAATGTAATTTTAAACAATTTTCCAATTTACTTTTATCACCAATTTTGCTTTGTTCTCTTGGTATTCTTAGTTGAAAGCTTAACCTAGGAGGTTCATATGCTAATTTCTTAGACCTTGAAGGCCACCTCTTTTCAGAATGCATTTTAATAGTTTTTTACCACTAGAGGGTGTTAGTTCATGTGTTTCGTATAGATAACACTTTGCTCATGCATGTGAAGTTGCCTGGGAGTCAGCACTGATTGGCTAAACTGCTAGTCTGTCAAAAGAACTGAAATAAAGGGGCAGTTTGCAGAGGCTTAGAACCCCAACATTGCACCAACTGGTCAAAAATGTCTTGATTGAGGCACTATTCCCCAAAATGAAGAGCTTGAGGACTGAAGTAATCCACTTCCCAATTGCTGACACTGGGAATGTGGATTGCTGAAATCATATACTTATGGGATTCTGCCCAAGGTAGTATGCAAAATACCTCCTTCTTTGCAAGAGAATTGTGAGTACCTCCCTGGTGATTGACTTTAAGGATGAAAGGTATGATGAAAATCGTCACTTCCCAGTATTGTTACTTTCTACTTAGCAATACCCCAAACGAACTTACCATACACCAATCACCTAGTCACACCCTGGGACTGACCAATCCCTGGCTCACCTAGTCAAACCCTGGGATTTCCCAATCCATGGCTCACCTCCAACCACCCTGGTTTAACCTTAAACTGCACCCACTGCCATCCTTAACTCAGTCCATAGCTTTCATGGCCAGTGCAAAGAGGCCTGTAGAATAGATATTTGACCCCCACAGTTAAAGCTCTAGAACCATCCATGTTTAAAAGCATATTTTTGCTGCAGGTGGGTGGGTTGCGCCCTATGCAACAGAAAATAAAGTTTGGAAGGGAGAGGGAGGGAAGGAATGCAACACTACAGAAAAATGGGGAATAAGGGTGGGGGACACTACTTTGGTGATCGCAGGGAGAGAGGAGGTGGGGGGACCACTAAACTACAGAAAAAAATAAAATTTAAATAACTAAATAAAAAAAATATATATTAAAATATATAACTAATCTGAGTGCTTCATGGCCATGAATTTAAGAAGCATGGTGCACAGCTGCCATTAGTGGCCTTCTAATTACCAAAAAGCAATGGTAAAGCCATATATCTCACCTGATGAAATGGTAAATCCGAGAAACGCGTTGTGAGCATTTTATGTTATTTGATTTTCTACTTTTACCCTCTGTTCTGAGCCGTATTTGGGAACATGGTTGGCAAAGCACTGATTGATTTGGGCTACCTTTACCTCACTAAATCTCTGCATTCTCATTGGCATAACTTAGCAGACAGCCTAAGGATAAGTTTGCTGGGCAACTTCCAATGGTCCAGCACGCCTAACTCGCACTTGTAGTGCCTGAAAATCTGTGAGTATGTTTCTTCATTGCACTGTATACCGCTATTGGAAGATATCACAGCATTGGGGTGCCCTGTTTTTGTTTTTTGTCTTTTAGGTAAAGCCATATACGTCTGCAGTTTCTGAACAAAGAGGACCTCAGAGAAGCTTTTACATCTATTTGTGTTATAACTGCACAAGTGGTATTTTTTATATAAATCACATTTGGCAGCAAAACAGTAACATGAAATATATTGAAATGGGCCCAGTTCAATACCTTGGGTTGCCTACTAAAAATTATATATAGTTTTGGTAAATAAAAACAAAAAGTCCCTATTTCTGTTTAAATGGAGTGTTAGCAAAATGACAAAAAAATCACTGGTATTTGGGTAAGTTTTTATCTGAAATTCCTGGTAGTGAAGGGGTTAATTAATAAGTAATTAAGAAGTGTGTAATATAAGCAAAATTGATAGATAATGAACTCCCAACCTTTTGCTTATGGGTCATGTGTGTTACATTTTGGAAAAGGTCTAATTCTCTTTTATGACAGAGTTACTATTAATGCCTGACAAAGCCCAGGTATAGGGTTGACATCTCGGCCATGTTTTCCTGGGCCCTTATGAGTTACACATGCTGCAAGGTAAGCAGGGAGGAACATGTATTGTGCTGTTCATCAGCATTATTCATGTGATGTCCAGAGGTATAATACATGTTCAGCCCTGCTTACCCTGCAGCATGTGTAACCCATAAGTGTCCAAGAAAACATGGCTGAAGTGGCAACCCTACCCTGGTAATACATGTATACATTTGAGAACTGTAAGCAAAATACTGCATTTTCCTCAGAGACCTTTGTATACATGCTTCAAGTATATTAAAATGATTACAAGATTCAAATCATGTCAAATGGCGTCAGTAATTTTTATGAATTAGAGAAACAAAATCACAATTTACATTAAAGATGAAAAACAAAATGCTCCACTGTGTTTGAGTAATTTATTATTGCACTACTGCTTGTATATAACTATATGTTAAAACCTTGCAGAGAGACTACATATGTGTGTATGTATGTGTAAGTCAGACTAAAGTCACTCTAGTTCCACACACACTTTAATCATACACCTCACAATCAACACACACACACTCTGTATTAACACTACACAAATACTACATACACACAAAATCACACACAATTTCAATTCTGTAACTAAACTACCCACACGAAAAAAAATTAAAAAAAAATAATAATACAATATGAGTGGGGAGTTCAATTTCAGAATGTCCGTTATTTTCAGTGTTTAATTGGGAGCTTAAAGTCAAGAGGGGGGAGAGAGACAGCGCAAAAGAGGGGGAAAAGAGAGAGAGCGCAAAAGAGAGGGGGAAAAGCGCAAAACAGAGGGGGGAGAGAGACAGCAAAAGAGAGAGGGGGAGAGAGACAGCAAAAGAGAGAGGGGGGAGGGACAGCAAAAGAGAAGGGGAGAGAGCCAGCAAAAGAGAGGGGGAGAGAGCGCAAAAGAAAGGGGGGAGAGAGAGCGCAAAAGAGAGGGGGAAGAGAGAGCGTAAAAGAGGGGGGAGAGAGAGAGCGCAAAAGAGAGGGGGAAGAGCGCAAAAGAGAGGGATGGAAGAGAGAGCGCAAAAGAGAGGGTGGAGAGAGCGCAAAAGAGAGGGGTGGAGAGAGAACGCAAGAGAGAGAGGGGGAGAGAGACAGCAAAAGAGAGGGGGGAGAGAGCCAGCAAAAGAGAGGGGGGAGAGAGACAGCAAAAGAGAGGGGGAGAGAGACAGCAACAGAGAGAGGGGGAGAGAGCCAGCAAAAGAGAGGGGGAGAGAGCCAGCAAAAGAGAGGTGGAGAGAGCCAGCAAAAGAGAGGGGGAGAGAGCGCAAATGAGAGGGAGAGAGAGCGCAAAAGAGAGGGGGGAAGAGAGAGCGCAAAAGAGGGGGGAGAGAGAAAGCGCAAAAGAGAGGGGGAAGAGCACAAAAGAGAGGGGTGGAAGAGAGAGCGCAAAAGAGAGGGTGGAGAGAGCGCAAAAGAGAGGGGTGGAGAGAGAGCGCAAAAGAGAGGGGGAGAGCGCAAAAGAGAGGGGGTGAGAGTGCAAAAGAGAGGGGGAGAGAGAGCGCAAAAGAAAGGGTGGGAGAGAGAGCGCAAAAGAGAGGGGAGAGAGAGCACAAAAGAGAGGGGAGAGAACGCAAAAGAGAGGGGGAGAGAGAGGGGAGAGAGAGCGCAAAAGAGATGGGGGAGAGAGAGAGCGCAAAAGAGATGGGGGAGAGAGAGCGCAAAAGAGAGGGGGAGAGAGAGAGCGCAAAAGAGAGGGGGAGAGAGAGAGCGCAAAAGAGAGGGGGAGAGAGAGCGCAAAAGAGAGGGGGAGAGAGTGCAAAAGAGAGGGGGAGAGAGCGCAAAAGAGATGGGGGAGAGAGAGAGCGCAAAAGAGATGGGGGAGAGAGAGCGCAAAAGAGAGGGGGAGAGAGAGAGCGCAAAAGAGAGGGGGAGAGAGAGAGCGCAAAAGAGAGGGGGAGAGAGAGCGCAAAAGAGAGGGGGAGAGAGTGCAAAAGAGAGGGGGAGAGAGCGCAAAAGAGAGGGGGAGAGAGAGAGCGCAAAAGAGAGGGGGAGAGAGAGAGCACAAAAGAGCGGGGGAGAGAGAGAGTGCAAAAGAGCGGGGGAGAGAGAGCGCAAAAGAGAGGGGAGAGAGAGAGCACAAAAGAGAGGAGGGAGAGAGAGAGCAAAAGAGAGGGGGAGAGAGAGAGCGCAAAAGAGAGGGGGAGAGAGAGAGCGCAAAAGAGAGGGGGGAGAGAGAGAAAAAGAGAGGGGGGAGAGAGAGCGCAAAAAAGAGGGGGATAGAGAGAGCGCAAAAGAGAGGGGGGAGAGAGAGAGCTCAAAAGAGAGGGGTGAGAGAGAAAGCTCAAAAGAGAGGGGGAGAGAGAGAGCAAAAGAGAGGGGGAGGGAGAGAGCAAGAGGTGGGACCGCTGTACTGCAGAAAATGGCCCGTGTGAATGGGCTTTGGGACTAGTAAATATATATTTGACTGACACATTTTTCAAAATTTGTCAAGTTGAATAGTCTGGAAGGTAATTTTTAAAAAGAAAATAGTTAAAAATACACAGGGCAAAGTGATGAGTTTATTTGATTAGCATAAGAGATAAGAGTATTATCTACATTTTGGAATTTTGGGATATGTAAAGTATATTTTGTGGGATTTAGTAGAGCAGTGATGCTAGTGGTACCAATATGACTTTACTATAACAATTCAAAGCCTATTTAAAAGTCTACATTTGATCCTGTGCATTTAAAAACTCCGTCTGTTGAAACATTTCAGAAAGTAGTTAAATCTAGGTTAAAGTCACAATCAAATGCAGGTAATTCAGAAAATTACCAACATTATAATTCATCTAATGGGGAACTTTTATCCCTAAAACAGCTGAGGACTAATGATAATGGGTTAATTAGAAGTGCAGATAAAGTGAATAAAATGTTGTAAGCAAGCAGATACTGCAGCACTCCTAACGATATTGGTTGCAATTTTAAGCTTAACTGACAGATAAATTATCAGTTTTATTTTTGGATATCACATTACAAAGTGATTTGGAGAATCACAAGGTTAAATTTACCGAAAACCAGCAGTATCAACTACAGTATTGAATGCTGATTCCTGCCATCTTCCAAACTCTATTAGTAGTGTTTAAAACATTTAAGCCCAGCTGTATGCTACATAAAGTATATCAGACGGAAGAGTTAATGGATAGGTTAATAAGTCATTAAGAAAAGCTTTTAATGATATCATATTACATTAAGACATAAGCTGATAATTTACTAAAGAAAATTAGGAATAAGTGCAATTCACAACAATTCAATAACAGGTGGCCTTCAGTATTGATTATTCCTACAGTAAGGTATGCCAGGTGTTTAAATAGACCCTACAACTGAACAAAAGCTACTGTGCCTTTAAAGGGACAGTAAAGTCAAAATGAAATGTTCATGGTCTAAATAGACCAATTTATAACAACTTTCCAATTTACTTCTATTAAATTTACTTTGTTCCCTTGGTATTATTTGTTGAAGAGTAAACCTAAGAGGGCTCATAGAACTTCAGGAGAGTGCACGTGTCTATGGTAGTAGTGTTTGCAACATTGTTTTTAAAAAATATTGTAAAAAGTTACAAATACTGCTGCCATAGATAAAGATACATGCACTATATTGAAACGCCATATGAGCCCACCTAGGTTTACTCTTCAACAAAGTATTCCAAGAGAACAAAACAAATGTAAAGATAAAAGTAAATTGAAAAGATGTTTTAAATTGCATGCTCTATCCGAATCATGAAAGTGTAATTTTGACTTTACTGTCCCTTTAAATGATAAGCCCTAATGACAGCGTTTTTAAAAAGAAGCATGCACCTGTGCAGTATGTGTATTCTTTTTAAGTTCTATACTGATTAGTCTAGATTAATATTAATACACTGCACCATTTCAGCAATGTAATTTTTAGCGCCAGCAAGCAATGATGCCTGTTTACAATGCGTGGGTCACACAGATCTAAGTTAGAGGCTATTAATTTTATTACAAGATCAGACTCAAATGTTGCTAAATCTTTACTTTGCTATTGCAGAGGCAGACTTTAAAAATAATGGCATACAATAATATTAGAAGTAAAACATTGTGAGAGAATAGCATAAAAATAGATCAATAATTGTAGTCCAAATGTCCGTATAGTGAACAGTATGCAGCAAACCCTCCTTTTTGTTTTGCTTCTCAGAAAGAGTAAAGTACATTGTTTCATACCGGGAATGCTTTTTTAATCAATACTGTTTTTCTGTTACATCTATTAATAGTATTATTATTATTATTATTATATTTCTTTCTCTTCTTTTATTCATTTTCATTCTAATCCATATCAACTTTTCCCTTTTTTTACTCAGGGAACATAAAACAGTGCTTTAATTAACATAAGAGCAAATAAAATACAAAATATAGTATATGTATATTAAAATAGGAATGTACCTGTTTTCCCTCTGAAACAACACTTTGAAGTCTCCTGCTAAGCCACTTGGAATACATATTTATTGTAAGCTGTGTGAGAGTTATGCACACACATTTATATGTATATATGTGTGTATACACTCACAAAGACAATTTCAATTTTTATTTGTTAGTCGTTGCTTTGTATCAACTTCCAGTAGAGGTGATATTTGTACTTTTTATAATGGGCAGTGGGAATTAAAAGAAAAATTACCCCCTCAACTGTAGGGTGGTGCCCAATTTAAAAATTACAAATGGTCTGAAGATGGGGATAATCTCTCTGAAACGTTACTATGCTTAAATACATTTTGAAAACTTTTATTGAAGACCCGGTGAGTGCTTTCTGTTTGGGAGTTATGGACTGTATTTAAATGCACCCTGGGCAACTGTAGGATATCAAGAGTGTGTGCAGAACCCTACAGAGGAATTATTTATATATATATATATATATATATATATACAACATCTGTGAGTGCTGCCAATATGACCCAGTAATTACACAAACAAAGAGGTATTGGCGCACATCAATTTTCAAAAGCACAACATATTTTTTTGAACTGCTGCAAAAAAATTGCCTGCAAACAACATCAAGAGACAACTATTCTTTTTAAATAATATTGGGATCTTAGTCACACAATATGGCCATATTCTGCTTAGCCAGTCACCAACTTACAAGGTGCCCCAATTAGACTGGTCCTAACACTACTTTGCCACAGAGGGCTGAATCATTCCTGCTTTTACTCTCCATAATAGAATGAGACTCCCTGGCTTTTTATTCACAACTCTATTACACTGCCAAGAGCACACCTGAGCTTGGGTGGGGTGCTTAAACCAATGGGAGATGGTCAGTCTCCCTGATTACTTTTAAGTACAAATACAAAATTAGTTTTTTTAGCACACCTTACAAAATTTATATACAACATCTGTGAGTGCTGCCAATATGACCCAGTAATTACACAAACAAAGAGGTATTGGCGCACATCAATTTTCAAAAGCACAACATATTTTTTTGAACTGCTGCAAAAAAATTGCCTGCAAACAACATCAAGAGACAACTATTCTTTTTAAATAATATTGGGATCTTAGTCACACAATATGGCCATATTCTGCTTAGCCAGTCACCAACTTACAAGGTGCCCCAATTAGACTGGTCCTAACACTACTTTGCCACAGAGGGCTGAATCATTCCTGCTTTTACTCTCCATAATAGAATGAGACTCCCTGGCTTTTTATTCACAACTCTATTACACTGCCAAGAGCACAACTGAGCTTGGGTGGGGTGCTTAAACCAATGGGAGATGGTCAGTCTCCCTGATTACTTTTAAGTACAAATACAAAATTTGTTTTTTTAGCACACCTTACAAAATTTATATACAACATCTGTGAGTGCTGCCAATATGACCCAGTAATTATACAAACAAAGAGGTATTGGCGCACATCAATTTTCAAAAGCACAACATATTTTTTTGAACTGCTGCAAAAAAATTGCCTGCAAACAACATCAAGAGACAACTATTCTTTTTAAATAATATTGGGATCTTAGTCACACAATATGGCCATATTCTGCTTAGCCAGTCACCACTTTCAAGGTGCCCCAATTAGACTGGTCCTAACACTACTTTGCCACAGAGGGCTGAATCATTCCTGCTTTTACTCTCCATAATAGAATGAGACTCCCTGGCAGAATATGGCACGAGAATTTTTTTGGCGTGAAGGTACGTTCGTTGATGCAAGTTCACCATTTTCAACGTCTTAGTTGACGCCAGGTTCCTTCACAAGGTTGCGTCTTCCATGATGCAAGTTGCGTCATTTCCGGATGTTGTTAGCGCCAAATTTTTTTATTTTGCATTGCGTGTCATTCTTGGCGCCAAATAATTTCATTATTTAAACCCCACTTCCTATATGCCTCTTGCCTTTCTCTATGCTAAGAGGGCTATGCTGTTTGCATTTTCTCCCATTCCTGAAACTGCCATATAAGGAAATTAATAATTTTGCTTTAAATGTTGTTTTTTCTCTTACATTTGCAAGATGTCTCAATCTGATCCTGTCTCAGAAACCACTGTTGGATTCCTGCTGCCTGATAACAGTTCTACCAAAGATAAGTGTATCTGTTGTAAATTAGTAGAGATTATTTTTTTCCAGCAGTAGTATGTAGCAGTTGTCATAATAAACTTTTACATGCAGAGAATGTATCCATCAGTACTAGTACAATGCCTGTTGTTTCTTCAACATCTAATGTACATGATATCTCTGTGAATATAAAAGATTTGATTGCTGATGCGATTCAGAAGGCTTTGTCTGCTATTCCGCCTTCTAATAAACGTAAAAGGTCTTTTAAAACTTCTCATAAAGTTGATGAAATTTCAAATGACCAACAACATACTGATTTATTCTCCTTTGATGAGGATCTATCTGATTCAGAAGATCCTACCTCAGAGATTGACACTGACAAATCTACTTATCTCTTTAAGATGGAGTATATTCGTTAAAAGATGTGTTGATTACTAAATTGAGGAAACTAGTCCTCTTGATATTAAAACTAGTAAATGTTTAAATTCTGTTTATAAGCCTCCTGTGGTTACTCCAGAGGTTTTTCCAGTTCCTGATGCTATTTCTGATATGATTTCAAAGGAATGGAATAGGCCTGGTACTTCTTTTATTCCTTCTGCTAGGTTTAAAAAGTTGTATCCCTTGCCAGCAATTAGATTGGAGTTTTTGAAAAAATTCCCCAAAGTTGATGGGGCTATCTCTACTCTTGCCAAATGTACTACTATCCCTATGGAAGATAGTACTTCCTTTAAAGACCCTTTAGATAGGAAACTTGAATCTTATCTAATTGAAGCTTATTTATATTCTGGCTATCTTCTCAGGCCTGCCATTTCTATGGCTGATGTTGCAGCTGCATCAACTTTTTGGTTGGAAAGTTTAGCGCAACAGGAAACAGATCCTGATTTGTCTAGCATTGTTCGCTTGCTTCAAAATGCTAATCATTTTATCTGTGATGCTATTTTTGATATCATCAAAATTGATGTTAAATCTATGTCTTTAGCTATATTAGCTAGAAGAGCTTTGTGGCTTAAATATTGGAATGCTAACATGGTATCTAAGTCTAGATTACTATCTCTTTCTTTCCAAGGTAACAATTTATTTGGTTCTCAGTTGGATTCAATTATTTCAACTGTTACTGGGGGGAAGGGAGTTTTTTTTTACCTCAGGATAAAAGATCTAAGGGTAAATCTAAGGCTTCAAATAGTTTTCGTTCATTTCGACAGAATAACGAATAGAAAGCCAATCCTTCCCCCAAAGAATCTGGTTCCAATTGGAAACCCTCTTTAAGATGGAATAAATCCAAGCCTTTTAAGAAACCAAAGACAGCCCCCCCAAAGTCTGTATGAAGTTGCGTCCCTCATTCCAGCTCAGCTACTGGGAGGCAGATTAAAATTTTTCCAAAACATTTGGGCAGATTCTGTCCAAAATAAATGAATTCAGAGTATTGTCTCTCAAGGGTATTGAATAGGATTCAGAGTAAGACCTCCTGTGAGAAGATTTTTTTCTCTCACGCGTTCCAGCAAACCCAGTGAAGGCTCAGGCCTTTTTGAAGTGTGTTTCAGATCTAGAGCTTTCAGGGGTATTTATACCAGTTTCGTTTCAGGAACAGAGTCTGGGGTTTTATTCAAATCTATTCATTGTCCCAAAGAAAGAAAATTTGTTCAGGCCAGTTCTGGATCTGAAAATGTTTAACCGTTTTGTGAGCGTGCCAACTTTCAAAATGGTGACTATAAGGACTATTCTGCCTTTTGTTCAGCAAGGTCATTATATGTCCATGATAGACAGGATGCATATCTTCATATTCCGATTCATCCAGACCACTATCGGTTTCTGAGATTCTCTTTTCTAGACAAGCATTACCAATTTGTCGCTCTTCCATTTCGCCTAGCGACAGCTCCAAGAATTTTTTCAAAAGTTCTTGGTACCCTACTCTCTGTAATCAGAGAACAGGGTATTGCGGTGTTTCCTTATTTGGACAATATCTTGGTACTAGCTCAGTCTTTACATTTTGCTGAATCTCACACATATCAACTAGTGTTGTTTCTTCAAAGATATGGTTGGAGGATCAATTTACCAAATAATTCCTTGATTCCTCAGACAAGGGTCACTTTTTTTGGTTTCCAGATAGATTCAGTGTCCATGACTCTGTCTCTAACAGACAAGAGACAAATAAAATTGGTTTCAGCTTGTCGGAACTTTCAATCTCAATTGTTCCCTTCAGTGGCTATGTGCATGGAAGTTTTAGGTCTCATGACTGCAGCATCGGACACGATCCCCTTTGCTCATTTTCATATGAGACCTCAAAAGCTTTGTATGCTGAAGCAATGGTGCAGGGATTATACAAAGATATCACAATTAATATCCTTAAATCCCAATGTTAGACCACCACCGTATAATTCAAGGAGCCACTTTTGTTCATCCAACCTGGACAGTAATCACAGCAGATTCCAGGTTGGGGAGCTGTCTGGAGAACTCTGAAAGCACAAGGGGTTTGGAAATCTCAAGAGGCGAGGTTACCAATCAATATTTTGGAACGCCGTGCTATTTTCAGGGCTCTTCAGGTTTGGCCTCTGTTGAAGCGAGAACCATTCATTTGTTTTCAGACAGACAATGTCACAACTGTGGCATATGTCAGTCATCAGGGCAGGACTCGCAGTTCCCTAGCTATGAAAGAAGTATCTCGGATACTTGCTTGGGTGGAATCCAGCTCTTGTCTAAACTCTGCGGTACATGTATAGACAATTGGGAAGCGGATTATCTCAGCCATCAGACTTTACATCCAGGGGAGTGGTCTCTCTATCCAGATGTGTTTTTTCAGATTTTTCAGATGTGGGGTCTTCCAAAAATAGATCTGGTGGCTTCTCATCTAAAGAAGAAACTACCCAGGTACTTATTCAGGTCCAGGGATTCTCAGGCGGAGTCAGTGGATGCGTTATTAGTTCCTTGGTTTTACCAACCTGCTTATATCTTTCCGCCACTAGTTCTTCTTTCAAGAGTGATTTCCAAAATCATCATGGAACATTTGTTTGTGTTTCTGGTAGCTCCAGCATGGCCTCACAGGTTCTGGTATGTGGACCTTGTCTGGATGTCCAGTTGTCAACCTTGGTCACTTCCTTTAAGACCAGACCTTCTGTCTCAAGGATCGTTTTTCCATCAGGATCTCAAATTGCTAAATTTGAAGGTAAGAAAATTGAACGCCTAGTGCTTAGTCATAGAGGTTTCTCTGACTCAGTGATTGATACTATGTTACAGGCTCGTAAATCTGTTTCTAGGAAGATTTATTATCGAGTTTGGAAGACTTATATTTCATGGTGTTCTTCTCATAAATTCTCCTGGCATTCTTTTAGAATTCCTAGAATTTTACAGTTTCTTCAGGATGGTTTGGATAAAGGCTTATCTGCAAGTTCCTTGAAGGGACAAATCTCTGCTCTTTCTGTTTTATTTCACTGAAAGATTGCTAAGCTTCCTGATATTCTCTGTTTTGTTCAGGTTTTGGTTTGTATCAACCCCGTCATTAAATCAATCTCTCCTCCTTGGAATCTTAATTTGGTTTTGAAAGCTTTACATGCTCCTCCGTTTGAGCCTATGCATTCTTTGGATATTAAACTACTTTCTTGGAAAGTGTTGTTCCTTTTGGCTATCTCTTCTGCTAGAAGAGTTTCTGAATTATCTGCTCTTTCTTGTGAGTCACCTTTTCTGATTTTTCATCAAGATAAGGCAGTTTTGCGGACTTCATTTAAATTTTTACCTAAAGTTGTGAATTCTAACAACATTAATAGAGAAATTGTTGTCCCCTCTTAGTGTCCTAATCCTAAGAATTCTTTGGAAAGATCCTTACATTCTCTGGATGTTGTAAGAGCTTTGAAATATTATGTTGAAGCTACTAAAGATTTCAGGAAAACTTCTAGCCTATTTGTTATCTTTTCTGGTTCTAGGAAAGGTCAGAAAACTTCTGCCATTTCCTTGGCATCTTGGTTAAAGCTTTTGATTCATAAGGCTTATTTGGAGTCGGGTCAGGCCCCGCCTCAGAGAATCACAGCTCATTCTACTAGCTCATTTTCCACTTCGTGGGCTTTTAAGAATGAAGCTTCAGTTGATCAGATTTGCAAAGCAGCAAATTGGTCTTCTTTGCATACATTTACTAAATTCTACCATTTTTATGTATTTGCCTCTTTGGAAGCAGTTTTTGGTAGAAAAGTTCTTCAGGCAGCTGTTTCAGTTTGATTCCTCTGCTTATGTTTTAAGTTATTTTCTTTCATTTATGAGAAAAACTTATTTTTTGGTTGTGGATTTAATTTTTTCAGCGGAAAATGGCTGTTTTTATTTTATCCCTCCCTCTCTAGTGACTCTTGTGTGGAGTTCCACATCTTGGGTATCTCTATCCCATACGTCACTAGCTCATGGACTCTTGCCAATTACATCAACGAAAACATAATTTATGTAAGAACTTACCTGATAAATTCATTTCTTTCATATTGGCAAGAGTCCATGAGACCCACCCTTTTTATGGTGGTTATGTTTTTTTGTATAAAGCCCAATTATATTTCCAATTCCATTTTTAATGCTTTTTACTCCTTTTTATCTATCACCCCACTATTTGGCTATTAATTAAACTGAATTGTGTGTGTGGTGAGGGGTGTATTTAGAGGCCTTTTGAGGTTTGGGAAACGTTTCCCCTCCTGGTAGGATTGTATATCCCATACATATCCCATAGTTTTTACTGTGTATACTCAGTACTCTAAATGGTTAACAGGGGTGTGTCTAACACCAACCAATCACCATTTGTTTTGTAACCCTTTTAAGTAGACACTTACCTGTGTCTAATCAGGTTTATGAGTACGGCACCAGCCGAAACGCGTAAAACCTGATACTCTTTGTGTGTGTATCATGTTGGAATTTTAATCTAATGAATAAAGGCTGTTTTTATATATGAATTCTGGATATTGGGATCACCTTCTTTTCTTTTTTGCATATCCCATACGTCACTAGCTCATGGACTCTTGCCAATTACATCAAAGAAAACATAATTTATGTATGAAAGAAATGAATTTATCAGGTAAGTTCTTACATAAATTATGTTTATATATATATATATATATATATATATATATATATATATATATATATATATATATACAGTGTATATATAGTATCTATAGTGCTCAAAAGTTTGGGGTCATTTAGACATTTCCTTGTTTTAGAAAGAAAAGCAAATTTTTTTGTACATTAAAATAATATCGAATTGATCAGAAATACAGTGAAGTCATTGTTTATGTTGTAAATGACTATAACTATTGTAGCTGGAAACAGTTGATTTTTAATGGAATATCTACATAGGTGTACAGAGGCCAATTGTCAGCAACAATCTGTTGTGTGTTCCAATAGCATGTTGTGTTTGCTAATCCAAGTTTATCATTTAAAAAGGCTAATTGATCATTAGAAAATCTTTTTGCAAATATGTTAGCACAGCTGAAAACTGGTCTTAAAGGTATAGTCTACTCCAGAATTTTTATTGTCTAAAAAGATAGATAATCCCATTCCCTAGTTTTGCACAACTAACACAGTTATTTTAATATCCTTTTTACCTCTGTGATTACTTTGTATCTAAGCCTCTACAGACTTCCCCGTATTTCATTTCTTTTGATAGACTTGAATTTTAGCATTTTAGTTCCCTCTCATAAGTAACTCCATGGGCGTGAGCACAATGTTATTTATATGGCACACATGAACTAGTGCCCTCTAGATGCAAAAAACTGTCAAATGCATTCAGATAAGAGAAGGCCTTCGAGGGCTTAGAAATTAGCATATGGGCCTACCTGGGTTTAGATTTCAACAATGAATACCAAGAGAACAAAGTAAATTTGATAATTAAAAGTAAATTGGAAAGTTGTTTAAAATTAAATGCCATATCTGAATCATGCAAGTTTAATTTTTACTAGACTGTCCCTTTAATTAGACTAGTTGAGTATCTGGGGCATCAGCAATTGTGGGTTCAATTACAGGCTCAAGAAAGCCAGAAACAAAGAAATTTATTCTGAAACTCGTCAGTCTATTCTTGTTCTGAGAAATGAAGGCTATCGCATGTGAGAAATTACCAAGACACTGAAGATCTAGTACAATACTGTGTATTACTCACTTCACAGAACAGCGCAAACTGACTCTAACCAGAATAGAAAGAGGAGTGGGAATCCCCGGTACACAACTGAGCAAGAGGACAAATACAGATGTCTCACAGGTCCTCAACTGGCAGCGTAATTAAAAAGTACTCGCAAAACATCAGTCTCAATGTCAACAGTGAAGAGTAGACTCCGGGATGCTGGCCTTCTAGGCAGAGTTGCAAAGAAGAAGCCATATCTCAGACTGGCCCATAAAAAGAAAAGATTAAGATGGAAAAAATAACACAAACACTGAATAGAGGAAGATTGGAAAAAAAGTGTTATGAACAGATGAACCTAAGTTTGAGATTTTCGGATCACAAAGAAGCACAATCGTGAGAAGCAGACCAAATGAAAAGATGCTGGAGGAGTGATTGACGCCATATGGCAAGCATGGGGGAGCAAAGTGATGGTCTGGGGATTCTTTGGTGATGGTAGATTTATACAGGGTAAAAAAGACCTTCAACTCCAGTTTGCAACGCCATGCCCTACCCTGTCGAAAGTGCTTAATTGGAGCCAATTTCCTCCTAAAACAGGACAATGACCCAAAGCACAGCTCCAAACTATGCAAGAACTATTTAGGGAAGAAGCAGTCAGCTGGTATTCTGTGTTTAATGGAGTGGCCTTGCACAGTCACCAGATCTCAACCCTTTTGAGTTGTTGTGGGATCAGCTTGACCGTATAGTAAATAAGAAGTGCCCATCAAGCCAATCCAACTTGTGGGAGGTACTTTAGGAAGCATGGGGTGAAATCTCTTCAGATTACCTCAACAAATTGAAAACTAGAATGCCAAAGGTCTTCAAGGCTGTAATTGCACATGGAGAAGTCTTTGACAAAAAAGTTTGAAGGACTCAATTGTTATTTCACTTAAAATTAATTATTTCATACCTTTTAAATTACTATCGGCCAGATTACGAGTTTTTCGTTATGAGCTGTGCGGTGCTAACGAGCAGTTTTGTTTCACCGCTCACTTACCTACAGCGCTGATATTACGGGTTTTTACAAACCCGGCGTTATCAGGCAAGAAGTGAGCGTTGAGCAAAATTGAGCTTCTTACCGCACTCCAATACCAGCGCTGCTTAAGTCAGCGGTGAGCTGGTCGTACGTGCTCGTGCACGATTTCCCCATAGGAATTAATGGGGAGAGCCGACTGAGAAAAAGTCTAACACCTGCAAAAAAGCAGCGTAAAACTCAGTAACGCAGCCCTATTGATTCCTATGGGGAAATACATTTTATGTTTACACCTGACACCCTAATATGAACCCCGAGTCTAAACACCCCTAATCTTACACTTATTAACCCCTAATCTTCCACCCCCGACATCGCCGACACCTACATTATTCTTATTAACCCCTAATCTGCCTCTCTGGACACCGCTGCTACCTACATTATACTTATTAATCCCTAATCTGCTGCCCCAACATTGCCACCACCTACATTATATTCATTAACCCCTAATCTCCCTCCCCCAATGTCGCCGCAACCTAACTACACTTATTAACCCCTAATATGCTGCCCCCAACGTCGCTGCCACTATAATAAACATATTAACCCCTAACCACCGCACTCCCGCCTTGCCAACATTAGTTAAATATTATTAACCCCTAATCTGCCGTCCCTAACATCGCCGCCACTATATTAAATGTATTAACCCCTAAACCTAAGTCTAACCCTAACCCTAACACCCCCTAACTTAAATATAATTACAATAAATCTTAATAAAAATTAATATTATTACCTAAATAATTCCTATTTATAACTAAATAGTTACCTATAAAATAAACCCTAAGCTAGTTACAATATAACTAATAGTTACATTGTAGCTAGCTTAGGGTTTATTTTTATTTTACAGGCAAGTTTGTATTTATTTTAATTAAGTAGAATAGTTATTAAATAGTTATTAGCTATTTAATAACTACCTAGCTAAAATAAATACAAAAGTACCTGTAAAATAAAACCTAACCTAAGTTACAATAACACCTAACCTTACCCTACAATTAAATACATTAACTAAATTAAAAACAATTAAATAAATTAAATTAGCTAAAGTACAAAAACCCCCCACTAAATTACAGAAAATAATAAACAAATTACAAGATATTTAAACTAATTACACCTAATCTAATAGCCCTATCAAAATAAAAAAGCCCCCCCCAAAATAAAAAAAAACCCTAGCCTAAACTAAACTATCAATAGCCCTTAAAAGGGCCTTTTGCAGGGCATTGCCCCAAAGAAATCAGCTCTTTTACCTGTAAAAAAAATACAAACAACTCCCTCAATAGAAAAACCCACCACCCACACAACCAACCCCCCAAATAAAATGCAATCTAAAAAAAACTAAGCTCCCCATTGCCCTGAAAAGGGCATTTGGATGGGCATTGCCCTTAAAAGGGCAGTTAGCTCGATTGCAGGCCCAAACCCTATCCTAAAAATAAAACCCACCAAATACACCCTAAAAAAACACTAACCCCCTGAAGATAAACTTACAGTTCTGAAGATCCAACATCCATCCTCAAGGAAGCGGCAGAAGTCTTCATCTAAGCCGGGCCGAAGTCCTCAACGAAGCCGGGAGGAGTCTTCATCCAAGCCGGGCGAAGTGGTCCTCCAGACGGGCAGAAGTCTTGATCCAGGCGGCATCTTCTATCTTCATCCATCCGAAGCGGAGCAGGTCCATCTTCAAGACATCAGACGCAGAGCATCCTCATCATCCGGAGTCTTCTTACTGAATGAAGGTACCTTTAAGTGACGTCATCCAAGATGGCATCCCTTAGATTCCGATTGGCTGATAGAATTCTATCAGCCAATCGGAATTAAGTTTGAAAAAATCCTATTGGCTGATGCAATCAGCCAATAGGATTGAAGTTCAATCCTATTGGCTGATCCAATCAGCCAATAGGATTGAGCTGGCATTCTATTGGCTGATTGGAACAATCGTTGAGGACTTTGGCCCGGCTGGCATGAAGACTTCTGCCGCTTCCTTGAGGATGGATGTCCGGTCTTCAGAACTGTAAGTTGATCTTCAGGGGGTTAGTGTTAGGTTTTTTAAGGGTGTATTGGGTGGGTTTTATTTTTAGGTTAGGGTTTGGGCCTGCAATAGAGCTAACTACCCTTTTAAGGGCAATGCCCCTCCAAATACCCTTTTCAGGGCAACGGGGAGCTTAGTTTTTTTAGATAGTATTTTATTTGGGGGGTTGGTTGTGTGGGTTGTGGGTTTTACTGTTGGTGGGTTGTTTGTATTTTTTTTTACAGGTAAAAGAGCTGATTTCTTTGGGGTAATGCCCAGCAAAAGGCCCTTTTAAGGGTTATTGATAGTTTAGTTTAGGCTAGGATTTTTTTTTATTTTGGGGGGGCTTTTTTATTTTGATAGGGCTATTAGATTAGGTGTAATTAGTTTAAATATCTTGTAATTTGTTTATTATTTTCTGTAAATTAGTGTTTGTTTGTTTTTTGTACTTTAGCTAATTTAATTTAACTTATTTAATTGTTTTTAATTTAGTTAATTTATTTAATTGTAGTGTAGTGTTAGGTGTTAGTGTAACTTAGGTTAGGTTTTAATTTACAGGTAAATTTGTATTTATTTTCGTTAGGTAGTTATTAAATAGTTAATAACTATCTAATAACTATTGTACCTAGTTAAAATAAATACAAACTTGCCTGTAAAATAAAAATAAACTCTAAGATAGCTACAATGTAACTATTAGTTATATTGTAGCAAGCTTAGGGTTTATTTTATAGGTAAGTATTTAGTTTTAAATAGGAATAATTTAGGTAATAATATTAATTTTTATTAAGATTTTTTTGTAATTATATTTAAGTTAGGGGGGTGTTAGGGTTAGTGTTAGACTTAGGTTTAGGGGTTAATACATTTAGTATAGTGGCGGCGACGTTGGGGGAGGCAGCTTAGGGGTTAATAAATGTAGGTAGGTGGCAGTGATGTTAGGGACGGCAGATTAGGGGTTAATAATATTTCAATAGCGTTTGTAATGCAGGAGTACGGCGGTTTAGGGTTTAATATGTTTATTATAGTTGTGGCGATGTCCAGAGCGGCAGATTAGGGGTTAAAAATTTTATTTTAGTGTTTGTGATGCGGGAGGGCCTCGGTTTAGGGGTTTATAGGTAGTTTATGGGTGTTATGGGTGTACTTTTTAGCACTTTAGTTATGAGTTTTATGTTACGGTGTTGTACCATAAAACTCTTAACTACTGACTTTTAAATGCGTTAGGGATCTTGGAGGTAGAGGGTTTACCGCTCACTTTTTGGCCTCCCAGGACAGACTCGTAATATCAGCGCTATGGAAGTCCCATAGATAAAAGACCTTACAAAGTTTACGTAAGTCATTTTGCGGTAAGGCCAAAGAAGTGTGCGATGCCCCTAAACCTGCAAGACTCGTAATAGCAGCGGGCGTAAAAAAGTAGCTTTATGACCTCTTAACGCTGCTTTTTTACCTTAATGCACAACTCATAATCTAGCCGTATATTTCCTATTCAAACTAATTTCATGAAAAATAAGGAAATTTCAAAGTGACCCAAACTTTTGAACTCCATTGTATATACACACAAATTTTTGCATTATAACAAAATGGAAAAGTCTATATGGTAGTCATTGCTTTGCACCACATTATAGCATTGACCCATATATACACACAGATTTGCAATTATACAAAACATATAATATTGAAAGGAGGCAATAAATATATTTTAATATGTTTAAAGCTGATAAACAATAATTACTTGCCCACTTCCTGTACAAACCCTAGCCTCTTTGCTGGGATTTTAAAAGAAGCTATGGAGCCTGCTACCAAAGAAGAATAAATAGGGAATAAAATTAATAAAATTCACAAATTTTGATGTAGTGTGTGTGTTTTATTGTCTCACATAATTTTCTACCCTGCAAACTTTAAGTGAAAGTTGTGTTCTCCGCTGAAGGAAGACTGCAGCGCAGGATGCTACTATTGTAGGGCTGATTCTCTAGTCAAATGTCAAATGTAAACCCATTTTATGTGCTAAAGGGATAACAGTGTCATACATTATAATGTTGGTGTTTGCCCAGTTCGTGCTTTCTCTGTAAGGCACTGACTTTAAGATTGGGTGTATTTTGTTATGCTTTAAACAGGATTTCCAGGGTCAGAGAGTCAATGACTTGATCAGGCAGATTTCTCTCTGCAAGAAATCAATATCTTCTAAATAGCTCCTCATGCTGTGTATAAAACACTTAATTCTCTGATCTTAAATGACTTCTTCACTGCTGCTCAGTGGAGTTCATATGGAGGGTGTATATGTGTGCATGTATGCAAGTGTGTGACTATGCATGCATATGTATGTGTGTGTGTTTATGTGTGTGTATGATTTTGTGTGTGTGTATGAGAGTGTATGTGTGTGCATTAGTGTGTGTATGAGTGTGTGTGCATTAGTGTGTGTAAATATGAGAGTGTGTGAGTGTGTGTGTATATGAATGTGAGCATGTGTGTCTGTATGATAGCGAGTGTGTGGGTATGAAAGTGAGTGTGTGTGCATTAGTGTGTGAATGATATTGAGAGTGTGCCTGTGTATGAGATTGTGTGTCTGTGTATGAAAGTATGTGTGCTTATATGAGAGAGTGTTTGTGTGTGTGTGTGTTTGTGAGAATTAGTATTTGTGAGTGTGTGTGCATATGAGTGTGTGCATTAATGTGTGTGCATTAGAGTGTGTGTGTATCTGTGTGTGTGTGCATAAGAGTGTGTGTGTGAGTAAAATAGTGTGTGTGCATATGTATGAGTGTATGTGTATGAGTGTGTGTGTGTGTGCATTAGAGTGTGTGTGTATGAGAGTGAATGTGCATCAGTGTGTGTGTATATATAAGAGGGTGTGTGTGTATGAGAGTGTGTGTGTGTGTGCAATGCTGCCCCCTGCTCACTGGAGGCCAATCGGCTGCTAGTAGGGCTACCAATCATCCTGATCGTATGGGACCAGGATGATTTCAATCCACCAACTTTTAGGTGGCGGGCAGGTTATGGAGCAGCAGTCTTACGAATCAGCAACTGCTGCTTGATAAATGGAGCCCAGAGCATGCAACTTTAAGAGACTTTCCAATTTACTTACAGTATCAAATCTTGCACAGTATTTTTATTAGCACACTTTCTGAGTCACCAGCTCCCACTGGGTATGTGCACAAGTTCACAGTGTATATGTATACTAGACTGTGATTGGCTGATGGCTGTCACATTTTTTTTTATTATGTACTTATTGATTATGCAATCCAACTGTATTGAATGTATTTATTGTCTCCCTGTGTGTGTTTTTTGGAAAATAGACCAACCAAAATCTTCAGCTCCAGGCCCATAAACCCTTAATCTGACACTGCTCTTCTGCACATGTGCACAGCCGTTTAGGGCATCATTGCTTAACTTTGGTCTGCCGTTCTTCCTGCCTTTTTTAACCTCAGACAAGGTTGTTATGTTTTGTAAATACATTTATTAGATATACAGATTTGAGGTTAATTTCATGCATTAGCCTTTTCATTTATTTTGTCAACTATTTTTTTCTTTGAATTTTCTGAATTACATTTTATTTTTTAATTTAATTTTATTATACTGCTATCTATCTATCTATCTATCTATCTATCTATCTATCTATCTATCTATCTATCTAACATTTTAGTTATTAATATAAATATGTCAGCCCTTTATTATAAATAAGTAATCCATGGATAATTAGATAAACATTCAAAAAGATATTAGTGATTCCCATGATTCTCATTCTTTTTAGATAAAAAAATAGTTTTTTAAAAAACCATTTAGAAAATCCTATTTCAAAAAAGAGTCAAACAAAAATGGCCACACACCTACATCGATCAGGCAACCATTATTCCATTAAAATGGATAGTAATAAAATGAATGACATTGTGTTCCATTTCAAGATTTAAATGTAGCTTTGGAGCACCTGTGGTGCAGGCTCACATAAGCAGGCCTGCTGCTAATAGTTAAGAAGCAGTGGTCTTAAGACCATTGCTCTGCCAACTCTGTGTTGGTAGTTTAAAATCACCTCAAACTAGTTCAACCAGGATGACTGACAGCCATGCGAGAGCGAGTTGGGGTTGAACTAGCAGCTGATTCTGCAATGATAAACGTGAGCAGTGTTTTTGGCAAGAAATATTTTATTGGTAGTCAACACAATCCAAGAAGACATCAGTACTGGCATGACTAAGGGCGAGAGGCCTGAAACATTGTCTTATTTATACACCTTGGTGTTGCAATAAGCATGTGAATTTGGAAGATTTCATGAGTGATACTGTCTTCTTGGATTGTGATATTCCTTTTGGAGGTCAGCAGAATCTTATTGTGCTTTACTGCATTGGACACTTCGGCCTAGATTACGAGTTGTGCGTCCCAACACTGCTTTTTAACGCCCGCTGGTATTACGAGTCTTGAAGGCACAGGTGTACCGCTCACTTTTTTGGCCAACTCGGAAATACCGCAAATCCACTTACGTCAATTGCATGTCCTATTTTTTCAATGGGACTTGCATAGCGCCAGTATTACGAGTCTGACAAAAAGTGAGCGGTACACGCTGGTACCGCATTTAAAAGTCAGTAGTAAAGAGTTTTACACTACAACGCCGTAGCATAAAACTCTTAACTAAAGTGCTAAAAAGTACACTAACACCCATAAACTACCTATTAACCCCTAAACCAAGGCCCCCCACATCGCAAACACTAAAATAAATGTTTTAACCCCTAATCTGCCAAACCGGACATCGCCACCACTATAATAAATATATTAACCCCTAAACCGCCGCACTCCCGTATCATAAAAACTAGTTAAATATTTTTTACCCCTAATCTGCCGGCCCTAACTTTGCCGCCACCTACCTACATTTATTAACCACTAATCTGCCGCCCCCAACGTCGCCGCCACTATATTAAATCTATTAACCCCTAAACCTAAGTCTAACCCTAGCCCCCCTAACTTAAATATAATTACAATAAATCTAAATAAACTTACTACAATTAACTAAATAATTCCTATTTAAAACTAAATACTTACCTATAAAATAAACCCTAAGCTAGCTACAATATAACTAATAGTTACATTGTATCTAGCTTAGGGTTTATTTTTATTTTACAGGCAACTTTGAATTTATTTTAACTAGGTAGAATAGTTATTAAATAGTTATTAACTATTTAATAACTACCTAGTTAAAATAAAGACAAATTTACCTGTAAAATAAAACCTAACCTAAGTTACAATTACACCTAACACTACACTATAATTAAATAAATTAACTAAATTAAATACAATTAATTACAATTAAATAAAATTATCTAAAGTACAAAAAAACACTAAATTACAGAAAATAATAAAGAAATTACAAGATTTTTAAACTAATTAAACCTAATCTAATTCCCCTAACAAAATAAAAAAGCCCCCCCAAAATAAAAAAAAGCCCTACCCTAAACTAAATTACAAATAGCCCTTAAAAGGGCTTTTTGTGGGGCATTGCCCCAAAGAAATCAGCTCTTTTACCTGTAAAAAAAATTAAAAATCCCCCCCAACATTAAAACCCACCACCCACACAACCAACCCTACTCTAAAACTCACCCAATCCCGCCTTAAAAAAAACTAACACTAACTCCCTGAAGATCACCTTACCGGGAGATGTCTTCACCCAACCGGGCCGAAGTCCTCAACAAAGCCGGGAGAAGTCTTCATCCAATCGGGCAGAAGTGGTCCTCCAGACGGGCAGAAGTCTTCATCCAGACGACATCTTCTGTCTTCATCCATCCGTCACGGATCGGGTCCATCTTCAAGACATCCGATGCTGAGCATCCTCTTCTTGCCACGGCCGACGACTGAATGAAGGCTCCTTTAATCCAAGATGGCGTCCCTTCAATTCCTATTGGCGGATTCCATCAGCCAATCGGAATTAAGGTAGAAAAAATCCTATTGGCTGATGCAATCAGCCATTAGAAATTAGCTGGCATTCTATTGGCTGTTCCAATCAGCCAATAGAATGCCAGTTCAATCCTATTGGCTGATTGCATCAGCCAATAGGATTTTTTCTACCTTAATTCCGATTGGCTGATAGAATTCTATCAGCCAATCGGAATTGAAGGGACGCCATCTTGTATGAAGTAAGGCAGAGAG
The DNA here is from genome assembly GCF_027579735.1 of Bombina bombina. Lineage (NCBI taxonomy): Eukaryota > Metazoa > Chordata > Amphibia > Anura > Bombinatoridae > Bombina > Bombina bombina. The sequence goes on from NC_069500.1 coordinate 1,117,247,664, forward strand.
CTGAAACATGTCAGACCGCTGCTGTCCTAGCTCTTTTGTTTTTATGCACTGAGAGTGTTTTTACATTTTGTATGGCAATAAGCTAAGTATTATCTTTTTACCTGTGGCCCTGACTTGCCTTTTTTTCTTGTGGCTGCTATTGATTTTGCAGACTTACGGAGGTCTGCAGGCGGTTTGCGGGGAGCACCTCTGTGGTTGCTGTGTTTGGAGCCGTTTCATTGGTCACTTTAGGTAGTGACGAAGAAGCCAAGGGGAGGAGATTCTCATGCACATTCAGGAACTGATCGAGACCAGGAAGGTTCAGAGAGCAGTTGCGGTTGGTGACCGGAGCCCGTAAGGTACTGTGTTCCTGCAGCAGTAAGGATGTTTATACTGTGATACCCCCATTGTAGGCTTTTGACATTACAAGTTTGTGTCCGGCTAAGTGAGTGCTGTTTCAGGACTTAACTGTATCTGGTTATTTAAAGGAACCTTCATTCAGTCGTCGGCCGTGGAAAAAAGAGGATGCTCCACGTTGGATGTCTTGAAGATGGACCCGCTCCGCGCTGGATGGATGAAGATAGAAGATGCCGTCTGGATGAAGACTTCTGTCCGTCTGGAGGACCACTTCCGCCCGTTTGGATGTAGACTTCTGCCCGTCTGGAGGACTACTTCTGCCCGGTTCGGTGAAGACGTCTACCGATAAGGTGATCTTCAGGGGGTTAGTGTTAGGTTTTTTTAAGGGGGTATTGGGTGGGTTTTAGAGTAGGGTTGGTTGTGTGGGTGGTGGGTTTTAATGTTGGGGGGGATTGTAATTTTTTTTCAGGTAAAAGAGCTGATTACTTTGGGGCAATGCCCAGCAAAAGGCCCTTTTAAGGGCTATTTGTAATTTAGTGTAGGGTAGGGCTTTTTTTATTTTGGGGGGGCTTTTTTATTTTGTTAGGGGGATTAGATTAGGTGTAATTAGTTTAAAAATCTTGTAATTTCTTTATTATTTTCTGTAATTTAGTGGGGGGGGGGTTTGTACTTTAGATCATTTTATTTAATTGTAATTAATTGTATTTAATTTAGGTAATTAATTTAATTGTAGAGTAGTGTTAGGTGTAATTGTAACTTAGGTTAGGTTTTATTTTACAGGTATATTTGTCTTTATTTTAACTAGGTAGTTATTAAATAGTTAATAACTATTTAATAACTATTGTAACTAGTTAAAATAAATGCTAACTTGCCTGTAAAATAAAAATAAACCCTAAGCTAGCTACAATGTAACTATTAGTTATATTGTAGCTATCTTAGGGTTCATTTTATAGGTAAGTATTTAGTTTTAAATAGGAATAATTTAGTTAATGATAGTAATTTTATTTAGATTTATTTAAATTATATTTAAGTTAGAGGGGTTAGGGTTAGGGTTAGACTTAGGTTTAGGGGTTAATATGTTTATTATAGTGGGGCGATGTTGGGGGCGGCAGATTAGGGGTTAATAAGTGTAAGATTAGGGGTGTTTAGACTCTGGGTTCATGTTAGGGTGTTAGGTGTAGACATAGCGTTAGGAGCTTTACGCTGTTTTTTTGCAGGTGTTAGGTTTTTTTTCAGCCGGCTCTCCCCCATTGATTCCTATGGGGAAATTGTGCACAAGCACGTTTTACCAGCTCTCCGCTAACGTAAGCAGCACTGGTATTGAGGTGAGATGTGGAGCAAATTTTTGCTCTTCGCTCACTTTTTTGCAGTTGTTGCCGGGTTTCTAAAAACCCGTAATACCAGCGCTGTCTGTAAGTGAGCGGTGAGCTTAAACTGCTCGTTAGCACTGCACAGCCTCTAATGCAATACTCGTAATCTAGGCCTTCCTTTTTTAAGGGCACTCAAAGAAAAGAAGACTAGGCTTGACTAACAAAAGGAAAAAAATGAATAAGTAAATTCTGTTTATATTGTTTTTATGTCTTATTATATATTTTGTTATATGATTTAATGCATTACTAGCATTAGTGATACTTTTTCATACACATGCAAATTAATAGTATTCAATATGTTCTATATTGTATTTGTTATAGTTATAGTTTGCAATAAAAAGGAAAAAAAAAAGTAATTTTTTTAAGTGCACTCTCTATCTTCAATGTTTTTAAATGAGATAGAAATATATAAAGAAAGATTAATCATTTGGAAAATAAAACAACTGAAGAAGAAAGAGAAAGCAAACTGTGGCAACAAGCCTGTGTTTTTATATAATAAACTTGTGAATGGATTTTGTTTGTATTGAGTGCATACCCATTGCAATATGTTAATGCATATTCACGTGCCCTGTGTTTGTATATAAATATCTTTACACGTATATATATTTATGTTAGTTCGGCATTTGTATCATGTGTGACCACCTCTAATCAAACTATTCCTAAGGATGCCAAGGGAGCACATCTGAGCTATCATAATGATGCACTTGACATAATACATCACTTATGATTACAGATAAATGGAACCTGCAAAAAAAAAAAAAAATTCTTTACTGATTATATTCATGATAAATTTATTTCAAACTGCTATTGCATTTATCAGTATTGCCCTGAGAGAAGATTGTGGGTTGTAATCCCCTTAAATAAATGTATTTTCATTGACAACTACTATTTCTCTAATAAGCACTCTGCTAACACATGCCACATGATAAATGCCTGGATAAGCTCTGTACATGAGTAATCCCTTGTTTAGAATATGAGATATTAAAAAATGATGTGCTACAGGTAAAAATGCAGACTTAGCAGAACAGCACGCAGAATACTTATGTGACTTCACTTTATCACTGTCATGCACATGTTGGCTAAAAAAGGTGACTTTGCCCTATTCAAAAAGATGTGCTGCGTATTTTCAAACACGTTCGCTTTAATCTGCTTCATGATTTGAAGTGTATTCAAATTCATGTGAATTGGTGCAAATATTTTATGGACCTTTTCTTTTGTTTTTATTTAATTGAGGTTTTCTTTTACAGGATTTTTATTTGAAGCATTTTTTTCCCATTATTTTATTTTTTCCCCTGTAACTTTACTTAAAGGGACACTGAACCCAATTTTTTTCTATCATGATTCAAATAAAGCATGCAATTTTAAGCAACTTTCTAATTTACTCAAATTATCAAATTCTTTTCATTCTCTTGGTATCTTTATTTGAAATGCAAGAATGTAAGTTTAGATGCCGGCCCATTTTTGGTGAACAAACTGTTGTTTTTGCTGATTGGTGGGTAAATTCAGCTACCAATAAACAAGTGCTTTCCATTGTCTGAACCAAAAAAATAGCTTAGATGCCTTCTTTTTCAAATAAAGAAAGCAAGAGAACTAAGAAAAATTGATAACAGGAGTAAATTAGAAAGTTGTTTAAAAGTGCATGCGCTATCTGAATCACAAAATAAAAAAATTGGGTTCAGTGTCCCTTTAAAGGGTCCTTTGTGTACCTAGAGACATAAAGATGAAATATTTTACTGGACCAAAAATAAAATTATGTATTACTCATATACAAGTATTTTTTCTCCACACTGCTGCCTGGCTCTATTTCCTTCATTGCTTACAATGGTCCTCGGCAACAGGTAGTGGCGAAGATTTGCAGCGAGAATACAACAGTGTTTTTATTTTTCGTTGTTTTTTTTAATAGTATTTAATGCCAAAATGACTGCCTGAAGAGTGAAATATTGCAGCCACGTAATCTGCCAATGCACGACGGACCACTTTATTTTAAATGCCTTCTGATTCTGAGGTAAGTTTTGACAAAATTGTGCAGGTTTGCTTGTCTTTAAGTAAGGACCTTTGATGGCAGAGATCATTATCAGTATGTACAAAACATGAGGGGTCAATATGGAAGAATACTTTGACAGGTGTCATATTAAGAACCTTGTAAATAATAATATAATAATAATATATACTAGTTATAAATTCTTTACAAAATGTGTAATTAGATGTAGTCCAAACAAACTTTGTAAAGTGCTTAACCCCTTAAGGACAAGGCCATTTTTCAATTTCTTTCCCTTAAGGACCAGGGCTATTTGTACATTTCTGCAGTGTTTGTGTTTAGCTGTAATTTTCCTCTTACTCATTTACTGTACCTGCACATATTATATACAGTTTTCTCGCCATTAAATGGACTTTCTAAAGATACCATTATTTTCATCATATCTTATAATTTACTATAAAAAAAATATAAAATATGAGGAAAAAATGGAAAAAAACACACCTTTTCAAACTTTGACCCCCAAAATCTGTTACACATCTACAACCACCAAAAAACATCCATGCTAAATAGTTTCTGAATTTTGTCCTGAGTTTCTAAATACCCAATGTTTACATGTTCTTTGCTTTTTTTGCAAGTTATAGGGCAATAAGTACAAGTAGCACTTTGCTATTTCCAAACCACTTTTTTTCAAAATTAGCGCTACTTACATTGGGACACTGATATCTTTCAGGAATCCCTGAATATCCCTTGACATCTATATATTTTTTTTAGAAGACATCCCAAAGTATTGATCTAGGCCCATTTTGGTATATTTCATGCCACCATTTCACCGCCAAATGAGATCAAATAAAAAAAAATTGTTCACTTTTTCACAAATTTTTTCACAACCTTTAGATTTCTCACTGAAATTATTTGCAAACAACTTGTGCAATTATGGCACAAATGGTTGTAAATGCTTCTCTGGGATCCCCTTTGTTCAGAAATAGCAGACATATATGGCTTTGGCATTGCTTTTTGGTAATTAGAATCCAGCTAAATGCCACTGCGCACCACAGGTGTATTATGCCCAGCAGTGAAGGGGTTAATTAGGGAGCATGTAGGGAGCTTCTAGGGTTAATTTTAGCTTTAGTGTAGTGTAGTAAACATCCCAAGTATTGATCTAGACCCATCTTGGTATATTTCATGCCACCATTTCACCGCCAAATGCGATCAAATGAAAAAAAACGTTAAATTTGTCACGATTTTAGGTTTCTTACTGAAATTATTTACAAACAGCTTGTGCAATTATGGCACAAATGGTTGTAAAAGCTTCTCTGGGATCTCCTTTGTTCAGAAATAGCAGACATATATGGCTTTGGCGTCGCTTCTTGGTAATTAGAAGGCCGCTAAATGCTGCTGCGCACCAAACGTGTATTATGCCCAGCAGTGAAGGGGTTAATTAGGGAGCTTGTAGGGAGCTTGCAGGGTTAATTTTAGCTTCAACTCATTGATTATAAAATGCATAAATATAATAAATGAATTGTGTATCGCTTTGACTATGAAACGTGTTGTTTTCTACTTTCTCCATAGAGGCAGGAGTGTATCTTACAGGATCTAGAACTCTGGCTCAGCAATTCAATACAGCATTTGCTTGATTGGTGTTGAAGATTATTTATAGCTTTCTCTGATTGACTATAGCAATGAAGATAAGATAAACAATAATCAAGATGCCTTTCAAGGGGTATATCCCTGGACTGCAAAACAATGGAAATTTTTCAGAATTAAACTTTTAAAAGCATTTATTTATGCAGTTTGTTTCCAAGGCAGTACAGTACTTACTTTCTGTGGTAAACTATGTGAATTTTTTTTTTTTTTTTATTTAACATCCTTTTAAGTTGTGGGTTACCAAATCAGTTAAAGGGGAATAAACCCCAACATTTTTATTTCATGATTCAGATTGATCGTGCAATTTTAAACAAATTGCCAATTTACTTATATGATCAAATTTGCATCATTCTCTTGGTATCCTTTGTTTAAGGAGCAGCAATGCACCACTGGGAGCTAGCAGAACACAGGTGGGCCAATAACAATAAGTATATTTGTGCAGTCACCAATCAGTAGCTAGTCCCCAGCCCATGAGCCTACTTAAGTATGCTTTTCAACAAATGGTACCATGAGAATGAAACATAATAATGTAGGTAATAGAAGTAAATTGAAAAGTTGTTTCAAATAGCATTCTGTATCTGAATAATAAACAAGTAATTGGACTTTATTTTTCCTAAGTATAATGTGATATTTTAGGGTGAATAGTAACCAAATATTCAGTATGAGAAGGAAGATGGGACTCATTAAATATCCATTTGAAAAAGTGTTGTATCAGCAAAAGTTAACATTGCTGCTCTGAGCTGCTTGTGGCAACAACTTTCCATTTTACTTCTATTATCAAATGTGCTTCATTCTCTTGTTATCCTTTGCTGAAGAAACAACATTGCACTACTAGCAGCTGGCTGAACACATCTAGTTAGCCAATCACAAGAGACAACTGTGTGCAGGCACCAATCAGCAGCTAGCTCCTACTAGTGTAGGATATATGAGTATTCTTTTTCAACAAGGGATACTAAGAGAACAAAGCACATTTGAAAATAGAAGTGGATTTAAAAGTGTCTTAAAATGACCTGCTCTGTCTGAATCATGCAAGTTTAATTTTACTTTCCTATCCCTTTAGTGGAAGATGCATAAACTATAGTGATGATATTGATGATAACTACCTAAGGTGTTTGAGTGCAGGTTTTTTCACTTAACCAATGATATCCATTTGTGATGTTTGTGATGTGATTAGATTTATTTTTATTTAAACATCAGCACACTGCATTGCAATCATAAGCTAACATTATGATGTCTGCATTTAAATGGATATTCAAATGCAAAATTTCTGTTTTTCGGTAGATAATGATCTTTAAACCTCTGCCAGTATTGTCAGTGATTTTCTACTAGTGATCAGAATTCTAAACTGCTTCTGTTATTATTTGCCCTAAAAATAAAGATCTTTACCTCCCTGAAGCAACCTTATCTATCTTGTTAAAGGAACAGGAAACCCCCCAAAATGTCTTTCATGATTTGGATAGAACATCTCTTGTTATCCTTTGCTGAAGGAACAGAATTGCACTACTGGCAGCTAGATGAACACATCTAGTTAGCCAATCACAAGAGATAAATGTGTGCAGGCACCAATCAGCAGCTAGCTCCCACTTGTGTAGGATATGTGCATATTCTTTTTCAACAAAGGATACCAAGAGAACAAAACATATTTGGAAATATAAGTGAATTTAAAAGTGACTTAAAATGACATTCTCTCTTTGAAACGTGCAGGTTTTATTTGATTTGCCTATTCCTTTAATCTCCCAATTTCATAATCCAAAAAACAAACTCAGAGTATTATAAACATGGCCATTTTGTGGGGTTTAGCAATAGCATCACAAGTTAAAGGGTCTTTGTGTCGAATGATCAGTTTAAATAATGTAGAGAGATATGTGCTCCCAAACCATGGAGAGATATGTACATCTTTTTAAGGAATTTGAACAGGAACATTATTAGTGGGCATGTTTGCTTGCTGTGTCATGGATAATTTGTATTAGTGCTTAGTATTGAATGAACAAATAGAGTTTCTCACTGTTTGGTGAAGTTGCTTTCCTAATGTCATACAATATGGTAGGGTAATGTCAATATGTTGTGCCCATGTGCAAACCCAATGTTACCTTCAAAAATGTTTTAGAGAACTTGGTGATCACTGATAATTCAAAAAGTGTTGTTTTGGGTTTATCACACCTAATGATAAGTGAAAAACAGAACGTAAATGTTTAGTTAAAGGGACATGAAACCCCAAATTTTTCTGTCTTGATTCAGATAGAGAATACAATTTTAAACAACTTTCTAATTTACTTCTATTATCTAATCTGTTTCATTATCTTGGTATCATTTGTTGAAGGAGCAGCAATGCACTACTAGTTTCTAACTGAACACATAGGTGAGCCAATCACATTCAATATATACTGTATATGCAGCCACCAATCAACAGCTAGAATCTAGTTTCTCTGCTGCTCATGAACTTGCCTGCAGCAAATCATAACAAGAGAAGGAAACAAATTAAATAATAGAAGTAAATTGGAAAGTTGTTTAAAATTGTATTCTCTATCTGAATCATGAAATATATTTGAGGGTTTCATGTCCCTTTAAGCATTGAGAATTTGGATTGTGATAGGAAAAACAGACTTCTCAACATGAGAACCTGTCCGCATGGCTTCACGTGTCCCTTTAATTACATTTGCAAATGACTATTTTCTTTTTTGTCAATATCTATTGAAACATTTTAAGTGCAATAAACAAACATCCCTAATTGCAAACATTTTTTTTTAGTTTAAAACTTTATCAGTTTCTAAACAATTTGATATTAGAAAGTGATTGTGTTTCTTATTTGAACACAGCAAAATTAATAAATGAAAATCCTTGATGTGCCATGATTTAAGGTCTTAAACAATTTTTAGAAATCTTCTAAACAAATGCTGCATATGTTTTCTGCTTGAATAGAATATGGTTTGTGAGCGGTCTCGGTGATAAATATGTTAAAGGGATATTAAACAGTATGAGGTTGTACTATAAATATGTTAATTATGTGTGGTTAAACTTTGCAATATAGTTTAATTACTTATTTTGTCAAACTTTCCTGTAATTTAACTCTGAAAAGTGTTGGTTTTCTAAATCCCACAGAATTTCTGTGAAGTAATAAGGTGCCTTAATGTTTGAACATGTTGTTGTGGGTTTTCCTTGTTTACACCAACTCTATTTTATTGCCTGGTTTAAATATCTTTCCCTAATTGTTCTCAGCAGAAGACAAAGATAAATAGAAAACTAGTTCAAGCATGGCAGCACCCGTTACTTTATAGAATTTAGAACACTTTATAGAAACTAAATGTATAGTCTTATATCTTCAATATTTAAACAACTAATATAATAGTAAAAATGCATCTACATATTCTAAGGCAAATGAATGCATCATGCCTAGCATGTATTTACTGTTTGATATCCCTTTAAAGCAGTGGAAATTATTAAAAAATCTGTTTAAATTGATTGAAGTGGTTCTGAATTTGAGAATAACTTATTGCACACATAGTTTTAACTAGTAAAATGTTTATTAAGAATTATGGAATATACTTCACAATCAGGTAAAATTTCAAAAGATGTTTTTTTTTCTCATAAAGAGCTTTTTATTTAAGATAATTGCATATGCAAGCCAGCAGATGGCACTATAGGGAAATAAAGGCTTACACACAGATCTCAATGTTAAAGTGGCACAATAACATGTTTCAATATATTATGCTTATTTATTATTCCTATGTATACATTGTAAAACTCTTAGCACTAGAGTGTGCACTTGTATTTTGTTAATACATTTTATTGTCACATGATGTATCAATTGTGCAATTTTTGTTCAAAACAAGTGTAATATACATACAATGGAAATAGTAAATTAACACCAAAAGACACAAAGGATTATAATGAGGCATTTCAAAATCTTCAGTAGGAGCAGATAAAAGGTTTTTAAAGGGACATTAAACTGCTGGGCATAAAAACAATAGAACAGTTACTACTCATATACTATTATTTTTCCTCCTGTATCTATATGAAACTCAAAGGGTTTATTTCATGATTCAGATAGAGGATTTAATTTTAACAACTTTCTAATTTATTTCTATTATACATTTTTCTTTGTTCCCTTGGTATCATTTGTTGAAAAGCAGGGCCGGACATTCAAGAGTGCACATGTGTCAGGAGCACTATATAGCAGCACTATATTTGCAAGAATGTTATTAATTTGCAAGAGCACTAGATGACAGCACTATTTCCTGCCATTTAGTGCTCTTGACAGCTACCTAGGTATATTTCCAATAAAGAATGCCATGGGAACGGAGCACCATTGCCGGTGCTGGTTATTGAAGCATCACGTCTTCCCACTGGGCTCATCTTGGAGCTTAGGTATTGCACTCTCCGACAGAAAGATTCCCATTCACAGATCAGTGACATTGTTGTCTTTTTGACAAGCTGTATCGTGCACTTTAAGTTTATTGTGCATAATGCAGAACTGTACATTTTTGCAGTGGCTGCATTTCTCTATATTATTTCTGATTACTTTTTTATATTTGTTATGCAACTTTTTAACTGTGTACAAAAATACAAAGATGTTAAATGTTAGTGTGAGGTACAACTGTAGAAAATGCAGAAATGTCACTGATCTATATTCACTGGCGTTCAAAAGTCTGGGGTCACTTAGACATTTACTTATTTTTTGTGAAAACATACATGAAATGAGTTTGAATGGGAAATTTTGTCATTCACACTGTTAGAAATAATGACTTTTAAGTGAAATAATTATTGTTTTCTTCAAACTTTGTTTTTGTCAAAGAATCCTCCATGTGCAGCAATTACAGCCTTACAGACCTTTGGCATTTTAGTTGTCAATGTTTTAAAGTAATCTGAAGAGATTTTACCCCATGCTTCCTGAAGCACCTCCCACAAGTTGTATTGGCTTGATGGGCACTTCTTATTTACTATACGGTCAAGCTGCTCCCACAACAGCTCAAAAGGGTTGAGATCTGGTGACTGTGCAAAGCCACTCCATTAAAGACAGAATACCAGCCGACTGCTTCTTCCCTAAATAGTTCTTGCATAGTTTGGAGCTGTGCTTTGGGTCATTGTCCTGTTATAGGAGGAAATTTGCTCCAATCAAGCCCCATCCACAGGGTATGGCATGGCATTGCAAAATTGAGTTATAGCCTTCATTCTTTAAGTTCCTTTTTACGTTGTATAAATCTCCCACTTTACCATCACCAAAGCATCCCCAGACCATCACATTGCCTCCACCATACTTGAGAGATGTCATCAGCATCTTTTAATTTGGTCTGCTTCTCACAAATGTTCTTCTTTGTGATCCGAAAATCTCAAACTTCGATTCATCTGACCATAATACTTTTTTTCCAATCTTCCTCTATTCAGTGTCTGTTCTTTTGCCCATCTAAATCTTTCTTTTCTTTTTATTGGCTAGTCGGATAATTCTTTTTTTTGCAACTCTGCCTAGAAGGGCAGCACCCCAGAGTCTCTTCTTCACTGTTGACATTGAGACTGGAGTTTTGCAGGTGCTATTTATTAAAGCTGTCAGTTGAGGACCTGTGAGGCGGCTGTTTTTCAAACTAGACACTCTAATGTATTTATCATCTTGCTCAATTGTGCACCAGGGCTTCCCGCTCTTCTTTCTATTCTCATTAGAGCCAGTATGCGCTATTCCGGGATGTGAGTAAAACACAGTGTTGTACGAGATCTTCAGTTTTTGGTAGTTTCTCACATGGAATAGTCTTCATTTCTCAGAACAAGAATAGAATAAACTGATGAGTTTAAAGAGAAAGTTCTTTGTTTCTAGCCATGTTGAGCCTATAATTGAACCCACAACTGCTGATGTTCCAGGTACTCAACTAGTCTAATTAAGGCCAGTTTTATTGCTTCTTTAATCAGCACAACAGTTATCAGATTTAATAACATAATTGCAAAGGGGTTTTCTAATTATCAATAAGTCTTTTTTAAATGATAAACTTGGATTAGCAAACACAATGTGCTATTGAAACACAGGACACATGGTTGCTGATAATGGACCTATGTAAATATTCTATTAAAAATCAGCTGTTTCCAGCTACAAAAGTCATTTACAACATTAACAATGCCTACACTGTATTTGGATTTGATGTTATTTTAATGAAAACAAAATACGCTTTTCTTTTGAAAACAATGAAATGTCTAAGTGGCCCCAAACTTTTCAACGCCAGTGTATGTGCACCACTACTGTCACAGGGTACAATAATATGTGTGTTCCAAGATGGTGGCGCCCAGTATGAAGATTTCTGAGTTTCACCAACACGCATCTGTATTGGTTAAAATAAGAGAGCGGCTTTGAAGAGAGCTGCGGGCACAGATGGACAAAGGATAGTGTGGGGAGTAGTAGCCCTGATATTGTAGTTGTTCCCAGCAATTTATTATCCCTTTACAGTTTAATAGAATACAAAAAAGGACAGGGACATGGAAATCAGCTTATTCCTACTTTGTTTCAATGAAAGATGCAAAATGTTCTAGACTTTTTAAGTCTGTCAGCTATCTGAACATTTGATAAATTAATACATTATCATGCATTTATTTGTCCCTAGACTATCAAATTCTGGGGGGCACAACAAGTGTAAGATGTGGCTCTTGTACAATAATGACAATACATGGTTTTTAGTATTGCTCATTAGGTTTTTCTTTACATTATTTTAGCTCAATACCATTTCTTCAGATAATTGTTTAGATTTCCTATGCCTTCTCAGCTCTCACTCTAAGCTTGTGTTGCTGGCCAGCAGGTGCAATACAGTACCACTCCCTCCTTGGTACAAGTGTGTCCCCACTGCTGGAAGAAACCGATCCCAGGTATCAAAGTAATAACAGAGGAAGTATGCACTGTGTAAGATGAGAAGGGGTCCTAGCTGTGTGCAAGTGTGTCCCCACCACCACAGCATGCTAGGGGTTGTAGTTTTGCAGGGGATGGACTGTGAGCACAATGGGGTAGCAATATAAAAGATGTTGTGTGTCTGCATAGACTGTCACTGGCCTATACCATGCTAACTTTGGATCTAGTTATCTAGGTCCTGAATTAATTTCACCTGGTCTAAGGTTTCAAATTAAACTTTTGGAAGGTATGTTTTTAAGGTTTTTAATTGCTGTCAACATGTGTAGTAGTATTGTTGGTATAACTCAATGGCTAAAAACACCAAGTTCTATTTTTTAAGAGCTGTGCAAAAAGGCTTTACATGGGTTTTCATCATGTTTTAAATGTAAACCCATAACAAAGTATTACAAAATGTAGATATCAGTGATGTTAATAAAGAAACACAACTCATTATGCAATATCACAACTGTGACTTTGCACATGGTAACCAAACTAAGTATAAATGATCCATGGTTTATATGTTAGAGTTACCATGATTATTACATTGATTAAAGGGACATTCAGATGGAGAATGCAATTTAAAACAACTTCCAATTTACTTCTATTATTTAATTTGCTTCCTTCTCTTGTTATCCTTTGCTGAAAGCTTTATCTAGCAAACGCTCAGGAGCAGCAGAGAACCTAGGTTCTAGCTGTTGATTGGTAGCTGCATATACTGTATATATATTGATTGTGATTGGCTCACCCATGAGTTCAGTTAGAAACCATTAGTGCATTGCTGCTCCTTCAACAAATGATACCAAGAGAAAGAAACAAATTAGATAATAGAAGTAAATAAGAAAGTTGTTAAAAATTGTATTCTCTATCTGAATCATGAAAGAAAAGAAAATGGGTTTCATGTCCCTTTAACCCCTTAGTGACCAGACCACTTTTCAATTTGTTGACCATCTGGGACCAAGGCTATTTTTGCATTTCTGCGATGTTTGTATTTAACTGTAATTTTCCTCTTACTCATTTACTGTACCCACACATATTATATACTGTTTTTCTCGCCATTAAATGGACTTTCTAAAGATACCATTTTTTTCATCATATCTTATAATTTACTATAAAAAAAAATATAAAATATGAGGAAAAAATGAAAAAAAATGCACTTTTTCTAACTTTGAGCCCCAAAATCTCTTACACATCTACAACCACCATAAAATACCAATGCTAAACAGTTTCTAAATTTTGTCCTGAGTTTATAAATACCCAATGTTTACATGTTCTTTGCTTTTTTTGCAAGTTATAGGGCAATAAGTACAAGTAGCACTTTGCTATTTCAAAACCATGTTTTTTCAAAATTGGCGATAGTTACATTGTAACACCAATATCTGTCATGAATCCCTGAATAACCCTTCAAATGTATATATTTTTTAAAAGAAGACAACCTAAGGTATTAAACTTGGGGTATTTTGACTTTTTTCATGCAACCATTTTACCACCAATCTATGCCAAAGTTTGGGGGGGAAAAAAAAATAATTTGATTTTTTGACAAAATAGCAATTTAAGAATACATTTACTGATAATATTAAGGGTTACTGCCAAATAACACCCTCATATGTCTTCAGCAGCATCTCCTGGGTACAGTGATACCACCCATGTATAGGTGTGTCGGGTTCTCGGGGGGCTAAAAGCTCTTATTTTTAGGGAGCGCATTCCAGTTTTTCAACTTGGAATTTTCACATCGGTCATCATGCACCCATGTCCTATTTGGGACATTTCTGAAGCTGGTCAATGGAATTTACCCCCATCAAACCATATATTTTTGAAAAGTAGACACCCTAGGGTATTTCAAATGCTTGTATTTTAACACTTTCCATGCACTAATTCAACCACCAGTCTTTGTCAAACTTTTGGGTAGTCATTATTTTGTGTTATTTTTCACACACATTGTACTTTAGGCATGGATTCTCAGTTCCTGTTATGTGTTACTGCCAAAAAAAACCTCAATATGTGTTCAACAACATCTCCTGAGTACAGTGATACCACCCATGTATAGGTGTGTCGGGTTCTCTGGGGGCTAAAAGGCCTTAATTTTAGGAAGCGCATTCCAGTTTTTCAACTTGGAATTTTCACATCGGTCATCATGCACCCATGTCCTATTTGGGACATTTCTGAAGCTGGCCAATGGAATTTACCCCCATCAAACCATATATTTTTGAAAAGTAGACACCCTAGGGTATTTCAAATGCTGGTATTTTAACACTTTCCATGCACTAATTCAACCACCAGTCTTTGTCAAACTTTTGGGTAGTCATTTTTTTTGTGTTATTTTTCACACACATTGTATTTTAGGCATGGATTCTCAGTTCCTGTTATGTGTTACTGCCAAAAAGCACCTCAATATGTGTTCAACAACATCTCCTGAGTACAGCGATACCACCTATGTATAGGTGTGTTGGGTTCTCTGGGGGCTAGAAGGCCTTATTTTTAGGAAGTGCATTCCAGTTTTTCAACTTGGAATTTTCACATCGGTCATCATGCACCCATGTCCTATTTGGGACATTTCTGAAGCTGGTCAATGGAATTTACCCCCATCAAACCATATATTTTTGAAAAGTAGACACCCTAGGGTATTTCAAATGCTTGTATTTTAACACTTTCCATGCACTAATTCAACCACCAGTCTTTGTCAAACTTTTGGGTAGTCATTATTTTGTGTTATTTTTCACACACATTGTACTTTAGGCATGGATTCTCAGTTCCTGTTATGTGTTACTACCAAAAAAAAACCTCAATATGTGTTCAACAACATCTCCTGAGTACAGTGATACCACCCATGTATAGGTGTGTCGGGTTCTCTGGGGGCTAAAAGGCCTTAATTTTAGGAAGCGCATTCCAGTTTTTCAACTTGGAATTTTCACATCGGTCATCATGCACCCATGTCCTATTTGGGACATTTCTGAAGCTGGTCAATGGAATTTACCCCCATCAAACCATATATTTTTGAAAAGTAGACACCCTAGGGTATTTCAAATGCTTGTATTTTAACACTTTCCATGCACTAATTCAACCACCAGTCTTTGTCAAACTTTTGGGTAGTCATTATTTTGTGTTATTTTTCACACACATTGTACTTTAGGCATGGATTCTCAGTTCCTGTTATGTGTTACTGCCAAAAAAAACCTCAATATGTGTTCAACAACATCTCCTGAGTACAGTGATACCACCCATGTATAGGTGTGTCGGGTTCTCTGGGGGCTAAAAGGCCTTAATTTTAGGAAGCGCATTCCAGTTTTTCAACTTGGAATTTTCACATCGGTCATCATGCACCCATGTCCTATTTGGGACATTTCTGAAGCTGGTCAATGGAATTTACCCCCATCAAACCATATATTTTTGAAAAGTAGACACCCTAGGGTATTTCAAATGCTTGTATTTTAACACTTTCCATGCACTAATTCAACCACCAGTCTTTGTCAAACTTTTGGGTAGTCATTATTTTGTGTTATTTTTCACACACATTGTACTTTAGGCATGGATTCTCAGTTCCTGTTATGTGTTACTGCCAAAAAAAACCTCAATATGTGTTCAACAACATCTCCTGAGTACAGTGATACCACCCATGTATAGGTGTGTCGGGTTCTCTGGGGGCTAAAAGGCCTTAATTTTAGGAAGCGCATTCCAGTTTTTCAACTTGGAATTTTCACATCGGTCATCATGCACCCATGTCCTATTTGGGACATTTCTGAAGCTGGTCAATGGAATTTACCCCCATCAAACCATATATTTTTGAAAAGTAGACACCCTAGGGTATTTCAAATGCTTGTATTTTAACACTTTCCATGCACTAATTCAACCACCAGTCTTTGTCAAACTTTTGGGTAGTCATTATTTTGTGTTATTTTTCACACACATTGTATTTTAGGCATGGATTCTCAGTTCCTGTTATGTGTTACTACCAAAAAAAACCTCAATATGTGTTCAACAACATCTCCTGAGTACAGTGATACCACCCATGTATAGGTGTGTCGGGTTCTCTGGGGGCTAAAAGGCCTTAATTTTAGGAAGCGCATTCCAGTTTTTCAACTTGGAATTTTCACATCGGTCATCATGCACCCATGTCCTATTTGGGACATTTCTGAAGCTGGTCAATGGAATTTACCCCCATCAAACCATATATTTTTGAAAAGTAGACACCCTAGGGTATTTCAAATGCTTGTATTTTAACACTTTCCATGCACTAATTCAACCACCAGTCTTTGTCAAACTTTTGGGTAGTCATTATTTTGTGTTATTTTTCACACACATTGTACTTTAGGCATGGATTCTCAGTTCCTGTTATGTGTTACTGCCAAAAAAAACCTCAATATGTGTTCAACAACATCTCCTGAGTACAGTGATACCACCCATGTATAGGTGTGTCGGGTTCTCTGGGGGCTAAAAGGCCTTAATTTTAGGAAGCGCATTCAAGTTTTTCAACTTGGAATTTTCACATCGGTCATCATGCACCCATGTCCTATTTGGGACATTTCTGAAGCTGGTCAATGGAATTTACCCCCATCAAACCATATATTTTTGAAAAGTAGACACCCTAGGGTATTTCAAATGCTTGTATTTTAACACTTTCCATGCACTAATTCAACCACCAGTCTTTGTCAAACTTTTGGGTAGTCATTTTTTTGTGTTATTTTTCACACACATTGTACTTTAGGCATGGATTCTCAGTTCCTGTTATGTGTTACTGCCAAAAAACACCTCAATATGTGTTCAACAACATCTCCTGAGTACAGTGATACCACCCATGTATAGGTGTGTTGGGTTCTCTGGGGGCTAGAAGGCCTTATTTTTAGGAAGCGCATTCCAGTTTTTCAACTTGGAATTTTCACATCGGTCATCATGCACCCATGTCCTATTTGGGACATTTCTGAAGCCGGTCAATGAAATTTACCCCCATAAAACCATATATTTTTGAGAAGTAGACCCCCTAGGGTATTTGAAATGCTGGTATTTTCACACTTTCCATGAACTTATTTAACCACCAGTCTTTGTCAAACTTTTGGGTAGTCATTTTTTTGTGTTATTTTTCACACACATTGTACTTTAGGCATGGATTCTCAGTTCCTGTTATGTGTTTACTGCCAAAAAACACCTCAATATGTGTTCAACAACATCTCCTGAGTACAGTGATACCACCCATGTATAGGTGTGTTGGGTTCTCTGGGGGCTAGAAGGCCTTATTTTTAGGAAGCGCATTCCAGTTTTTCAACTTGGAATTTTCACATCGGTCATCATGCACCCATGTCCTATTTGGGACATTTCTGAAGCCGGTCAATGAAATTTACCCCCATAAAACCATATATTTTTGAGAAGTAGACACCCTAGGGTATTTGAAATGCTGGTATTTTCACACTTTCCATGAACTTATTTAACCACCAGTCTTTGTCAAACTTTTGGGTAGTCATTTTTTTGTGTTATTTTTCACACACATTGTACTTTAGGCATGGATTCTCAGTTCCTGTTATGTGTTTACTGCCAAAAAACACCTCAATATGTGTTCAACAACATCTCCTGAGTACAGTGATACCACCCATGTATAGGTGTGTTGGGTTCTCTGGGGGCTAGAAGGCCTTATTTTTAGGAAGCGCATTCCATTTTTTACACTTCCCATTTTCACATCCCATGCACCCATGTTCTATTTAAGACATTTCTGAAGCCGGCCAATGTAATTTACCCCCATAAAACCATATATTTTTGAAAAGTAGACATCCTAGGGTATTTCAAATGCAGGTGTTTTAACACTTTCCATACACTAATTCAACCACTAGTCTTTGTCAAACTATTGGGCATTCATTTCTTTGTGTTATTTTTCACATACATTGTACTTTAGACATGGATTCACAGCTCCTGTTATGTGTTACTACCAAAGAAGACACCAATATGTGGTCACCAACATCTCCTGAGTTCAGTGATACCACCTATGCATAGGTTTGGTGGCTTGTTTGGGCGGTGCAATGCCAAATGTCTGACATGTGTTTGTGATTTTTTTTCACATTTAACATATTTTCTTTGCCTATCGTCTTTTTTTGGGGGTCTTTTAACATACCCCAATTTATTTGTTTTCCATAAATGTGATTATATTTAAAAAGTTGACCCCCCAAGGTATTATACATGGAGTGGTTTGATGACTTTGATGCAACCGTTTTAGCCCAAAAAATTGGAGAAAGTATATGGTGGTAATTTTTCAATTTTCATTGTTACAGACACATTGCTTTTTTACTATGATTTAGGAGAGACTGTTGTAAGTTATTGCAAAAGAATACTTTAGGTTGTTTTCTGCAAGGCACCCTGAGTACACCTATGCCCCCCATGCATAGGTTTGCCAGGATTTTGGGAAGGTTATGTTACATGATTTTAGTTATTAAAAATGAGAGTATTTCTTCTGATAGGCCTATCTTTAGTTTGGGGCCTATCACATACCCCACTTTTATTTATTGCATTCAAAGTGTATATTTTTTAAATGTTGACACCCCAAGGTATTGTATATGGTGTGCTTTGATGCCTTTGAAGCAACCGTTTTAGCCCAAAAAATTGGAGAAAGTATATGGTGGTAATTTTTCAATTTTCATTTTTACAGACACATTGCTTTTTGACTATGATTTAGGAGAGATTGTTGTAAGTTATTGCAAAAGAATACTTCAGGTTGTTTTCTGCAAGGCACCCTGAGTACACCTATGCCCCCCATGCATAGGTTTGCCAGGATTTTGGGAAGGTTATGTTACAATTTTATGACTTGTGATTTTAGTTATTAAAAATGAGAGTATTTCTTCTGATAGGCCTATCTTTAGTTTGGGGCCTATCACATACCCCACTTTTATTTATTACATTCAAAGTGTATATTTTTTAAATGTTGACACCCCAAGGTATTGTATATGGTGTGCTTTGATGCCTTTGAAGCAACCGTTTTAGCCCAAAAAATTGGAGAAAGTATATGGTGGTAATTTTTCAATTTTCATTGTTACAGACACATTGCTTTTTTACTATGATTTAGGAGAGACTGTTGTAAGTTATTGCAAAAGAATACTTCAGGTTGTTTTCTGCAAGGCACCCTGAGTACACCTATGCCCCCCATGCATAGGTTTGCCAGGATTTTGGGAAGGTTATGTTACATGATTTTAGTTATTAAAAATGAGAGTATTTCTTCTGATAGGCCTATCTTTAGTTTGGGGCCTATCACATACCCCACTTTTATTTATTGCATTCAAAGTGTATATTTTTTAAATGTTGACACCCCAAGGTATTGTATATGGTGTGCTTTGATGCCTTTGAAGCAACCGTTTTAGCCCAAAAAATTGGAGAAAGTATATGGTGGTAATTTTTCAATTTTCATTGTTACAGACACATTGCTTTTTTACTATGATTTAGGAGAGACTGTTGTAAGTTATTGCAAAAGAATACTTCAGGTTGTTTTCTGCAAGGCACCCTGAGTACACCTATGCCCCCCATGCATAGGTTTGCCAGGATTTTGGGAAGGTTATGTTACATGATTTTAGTTATTAAAAATGAGAGTATTTCTTCTGATAGGCCTATCTTTAGTTTGGGGCCTATCACATACCCCACTTTTATTTATTGCATTCAAAGTGTATATTTTTTAAATGTTGACACCCCAAGGTATTGTATATGGTGTGCTTTGATGCCTTTGAAGCAACCGTTTTAGCCCAAAAAATTGGAGAAAGTATATGGTGGTAATTTTTCAATTTTCATTTTTACAGACACATTGCTTTTTGACTATGATTTAGGAGAGATTGTTGTAAGTTATTGCAAAAGAATACTTCAGGTTGTTTTCTGCAAGGCACCCTGAGTACACCTATGCCCCCCATGCATAGGTTTGCCAGGATTTTGGGAAGGTTATGTTACAATTTTATGACTTGTGATTTTAGTTATTAAAAATGAGAGTATTTCTTCTGATAGGCCTATCTTTAGTTTGGGGCCTATCGCATACCCCACTTTTATTTATTGCATTCAAAGTGTATATTTTTTAAATGTTGACACCCCAAGGTATTGTATATGGTGTGCTTTGATGCCTTTGAAGCAACCGTTTTAGCCCAAAAAATTGGAGAAAGTGTATGGTGGTAATTTTTCAATTTTCATTTTTACAGACACATTGCTTTTTGACTATAATTTAGGAGAGACTGTTGTAAGTTATTACAAAAACATACTTCAGGTTGTTTTCTGCAAGGCACCCTGAGAACACCTATGTCCCCCATGCATAGGTTTGACAGGGGTTTTGGTTAAAAAAAAAAAACAGGCCCAATTTTAGAAAAAAATAGAGTAGTGAAATGTAAAAATCTGGCACAGTAAAAGTAAAAAAAACAAAAAAACATCTAACTATAAACATAACCAAAAAAATATATATATATGTAACAGCAAATGTATTTATTTTTTTTAAAAATTGACCATTGTATGGTACCGCTTGAAGCAGTCCCCAATGCAGAGTGCAGGCTGTCCAGGGCAATCAGGACAGTAATATATGGTGTCCCTTCTCTTCCCCCTCTTGGTACAGACTCTGCATTTTTTTTGTGGTTTCTGCTTTGTGGCATTAGGGGGGATTTTAAAAATAAAATGGGTAGCCCCAACTCTGCTCTCTCCCATCACCGCCCGGGGAGCAGGTGCATCATGGTACAAAATCCCCGTAATAATCTGGAGCTGAAACTGTAAAAAAGTCTTTTTAACTCTGGGGTTTGCTTTTTTGAACAACAAAAAAGCGTTGTGGGTTGCAATCTGCATTAGGTAAATTGCAACCTTTTTGTACCAGGCCCTTGTCTTCCGCATAATTAGATAGGGCTGCAGCAGCTGATCAGCCAGATCAACCCCACCCATATGCCG
Organism: Bombina bombina; assembly: GCF_027579735.1. Lineage (NCBI taxonomy): Eukaryota > Metazoa > Chordata > Amphibia > Anura > Bombinatoridae > Bombina > Bombina bombina. Next base: position 1,117,268,719 of record NC_069500.1, read on the forward strand.
GTTATAAGACTTGATGCACACTGGCTTCCTTATGATCTCAGCTCTGCCACGTACAGAAACCGCCACCGTCCTCTCTGTGTGGATGGTGGTAAGAAGGTATACATCCTTCTTGTCTCTGTACTTCAGTGCCAACAGCTCCTCTTGGCGCAGAGCTGAGGTCTCCCCCCTTCGTAGCCGGGTGCGTACAAGCTGTCCTGGGAAACCTGCGCGGTTCTTTTTAATTGTACCGCAAGCTACTGTATCAAAGCAATACAGTAGCTTGAACAAAAGGACACTTGTATAAAAATTGTCTAAGTACAAGTGATACCCTTTGTTCATTAGGGGTAATATCAGGTCCCAGACAATCTTGCCAGTGGTTCCCATATGTTCTGGGCAACCTGGAGGGTCAAGGTGGCTATCCTTTCCCTCATACACCCGGAAGGCCTGAGTATACCCAGTCTCGCTGTCACAGAGCTTATACACCTTTACCCCATATCTGGAGCGTTTGGAAGGAATATACTGCTTGAATCCCAGCCTTCCCTTATACTTCATTAGGGATTCATCAACGCATATATTCCTTCCAGGTGTATAAGCCTCTGCAAACCTGGCAGAAAAGTGGGTTATCAGGGGGCGGATTTTATACAGCCTGTCAAATTGGGGATGCTCCCTAGGGGGGCACAGGCTGTTGTCGCTGAAGTGCATGAAATGCAGAATCATTTCATACCTCTTCCTCGACATAGTCTGGGAGAAAATGGGGGTAGAGCAGATGGGGCTAGTACTCCAGTAGGAGCGAATGGAGGGTTTCTTTATGATGCCCATCAGCATAGTCAATGCCCAGAATTTTTTGAATTCTGGCACATTGATGGGGGCCCATTGCTGCTTTGCCAAATATGTTCCAGGCTTTGCAGCACGGAACTGATGGGCATATAAATTAGTTTGGGCGACAATGTTCCCCAATATATCATCGCCCAGAAACACTTCCAGAAACTGCTGGGGGCTAAAACCTGCCACATCTATATTTATGCCAGCATTTGCTGTGAAGGGTGGGATATCTGGCCTCTGGAGATGAGGCGTTACCCACTCTTCAGCAGCAATGGCAGCAACACGCCTCCTTCTGGCAGGGGGGCTAGCAGGGGGGCTGGCAGGGGGGCTGGCAGGGGGGCTAGCAGCCACAGATACATCACTATCAGTTGAGACTGCATCTAGTGATGTATCTGAGCACATGGCAGGGTCAAAATTGGGGTCTGAGTCAGAAATAGAGGCATCTGACTCTGACGCAAGGATGGCATACGCCTCCTCAGCACTATATCTTTTCTGTGACATTTTTGTATCACAGAAAACAATTACTAAAAAAAATTAAATTAACTAAATTAATTAACTAAATTAACTAGCAAAAAAGTACAGCTATGCTACTGCCAGTGATTTATAGCGATCACTGGCAAGCTAGAGGTTAATGGCTCTGAAAATTAAATTAAATTAACTAAATTAATTAACTAAATTAACTAGCAAAAAAGTGCACCTTTGCTACTGCCAGTGATATATAGCGATCACTGGCAAGCTAGGGGTTAATGGCTCTGAAAATTAAATTAAATTAACTAAATGTTTCTGAAAAGAGCCTTTGGGTTTTTAAAAAATTACAACAACAAAATTAACCCCTAAAAAAATGCACAGACAGCAAAATGCAGCAAAAAAAAAGTGCACCTTTGCTACTGCCAGTGATATATAGCGATCACTGGCAAGCTAGGGGTTAATGGCTCTGAAAATTAAATTAAATTAACTAAATGTTTCTGAAAAGAGCCTTTGGGTTTTTAAAAAATTACAACAACAAAATTAACCCCTAAAAAAATGCACAGACAGCAAAATGCAGCAAAAAAAAAGTGCACCTTTGCTACTGCCAGTGATATATAGCGATCACTGGCAAGCTAGGGGTTAATGGCTCTGAAAATTAAATTAAATTAACTAAATGTTTCTGAAAAGAGCCTTTGGGTTTTTAAAAAATTACAACAACAAAATTAACCCCTAAAAAAATGCACAGACAGCAAAATGCAGCAAAAAAAAAAGTGCACCTTTGCTACTGCCAGTGATATATAGCGATCACTGGCAAGCTAGGGGTTAATGGCTCTGAAAATTAAATTAAATTAACTAAATGTTTCTGAAAAGAGCCTTTGGGTTTTTAAAAAATTACAACAACAAAATTAACCCCTAAAAAAATGCACAGACAGCAAAATGCAGCAAAAAAAAAAGTGCACCTTTGCTACTGCCAGTGATATATAGCGATCACTGGCAAGCTAGGGGTTAATGGCTCTGAAAATTAAATTAAATTAACTAAATGTTTCTGAAAAGAGCCTTTGGGTTTTTTAAAAATTACAACAACAAAATTAACCCCTAAAAAAACGCACAGACAGCAAAATGCAGCAAAAAAAAAGTGCACCTATGTTACTGCCAGTGATATATAGTGATCACTGGCAAGCTAGGGGTTAATGGCTCTGAAAAGAGCCTTTGGTTCTATATTTTTTAACAAATAAAAGAAATAAATCTCTCTCTCTGCTAAATACAGGTCTCTCTCTCTCTCCAACAAAATGGCAAGTGAGGAGAGGGAGGGAGATCCACACTGATCATAGTCAATATTTACAAATATTGACATGATCAGACAAATGGGGTATTTTATTATTATTTTTTTTTTAGGGTGGGAGGCTCAGATTGGGTGACCCTAGCTTGCCCCTATGATGATGCAGGCTAGGGACACCCCCAGAGGCCCCATGATGCACTGGGCATCGCCATCTTGGATGCCTAGTGAAGGGGGAGGGGGGGGGGGCTATTTAGGGCTTTTTTTTTTATTATTCGTTTTTTTTTTTTTTATATTTTTATTTTAATTTATAACTAACTAAGTGCCTCGACCCACCGAGGCACTTAGCAAACAAGCAGAGCATCGGAAGCGTGTCCGATCGCTTCCGATGCTCTAAAACACTGCCGGGCTCCACGTGGAGCGAAACCGGAAGTGATCACTCGTGGGGGAGTGATCAATCCGGTCCCGGCACTCGGGAACAGTATTGCAGGATGCCTAGACCTCAAGGCAAGCCTGCAATACTGTTAGAGCAGCTGGAAGCGATTTCGATCGCTTCCAGTGCTCTGTTAAACCGACGACGTATGCCATACGTCCTCGGTCGTTAAGTGCTTTTTTTTTGAGGACGTATGGCATACGTCGTCGGTCGTTAAGGGGTTAATGTTTACAAAGATCTTTGTAAATAACTTAATTACAGTTGTTTTAACAAAAGTGAAAAATTACTTACCATCAACTTTGTCACTATCACAATCCATTAGCTATATCCTCAGTCATCTTGTTGCCCAAATGTTGAAGCAATCAAGTACATCAGCCACAAAAGCTGGGCCTCCACCGATATCCTGTGCAGATTTCTTCTCCCAGGCACTCTAGGCCTTGGTGATCCTCTTGATATTGTTAAAGCCTTTTTTAAAATGATCAACATCTTCCTTACAAGGTCCTTGGGCACTCACCTGGTCAGCTATTCTTTTGCCAAAGTGAGGATTATCTGGGTTTTGGAGTTCGGTGTACTTTGGACCCAAACAGACAATTACAGTTTTCCAGAACCTTGTCCACAAGATTGTTTTTTTTTTGTTAGTGGCAGTATTGAACGTTTCTTTCACTTTTTTGTCTTACCAGGGAGGGGCATCATTTCCAGAAGTCATTATAACAAATCTAAGAGATCTACCAAAGAAATAGCAAGACAAAAATATTTATATATAAAAACTTTTATTAAAACATTACTACAACTTTAGTTATATACTCTGTACTGCCTGACATTTGCCACAACAATGACATTTCTGACACTTTGCGTGTGTTGTGGGGCTCTGCGTCCACTTCTCATTGGGTCCACTGATTGATAACTTTAAATATTTACACAGCAAAGTTATCATTCATTTGCTGTCCTTCACATTGAATTTGATGCTATACAGTTCGATCGTTTTTCATATACATATGGTTATCAAACCTATTTCCACAGGAAGATTCACTTTCAGAGAAGCAAACAAATTGACACCTTGATAAATAGGGCTTATAATGTAGTGTTGCTTTATACTACTGTATTTTTGATGATTATGTACTTTAAAAAAAAGAATAGAACGCCTTCAAACTCTTATTTGTGTATTCTGAATGCATTGAAAAGAAGCTGTGTAATCAATATATGCGTTTGTGAGGGGTATCTAGTGAGAAATTGGTGAGCAAGGGGTTTTCCCTTTACTTGCCAGTAGAAGATTGCCTTGGGGAACACAGAAAATGATGTTATTAGTGATTTTAATTAAAACTCCTAATGGATGGAAGTATAAATGCTGTGACTATGACTCTCAATTTATTTAGTACATCTTTTAGATAATTTAAGTATTCTGGCTCTTTTTTTTTTTAACCAGTTTTAATTAAGGCTACCAATAAATGTTTTGATTTTAAGTTAATTTTTGACACCCTATCTCTACTCCCATTTTATTTAGCAATTAGAAAAGTTGCAGTGAATATCAGTTTGAGCAGCAGGTCAAAACTGTAGCTGGCTTTATGCGCTATTTCAGCATGCCATTCAAGAAAGAGAAGTAAGACATATGTGAATACTGACATATGTGAATACTGTTGTCATGGCAATGCTTATATGTTATAATCAATAAATGAAGTGTATGACCTAGATGCTTCCAGCAGCATTGAATGAAGGTAAAGAGCGGAGTACGGTGTTAAAGCTTATAATGGGGATGTAAGTGATCTCAACTTCACACAAAACAAAATAGGATTATATAGAAAGCAATATTTAGAAGCCTGGTTCCATTAATGCTGGGCATTAACAGTAATACAGAGAGAAACACAGAGAGTGTCGACCACTAAAAAATATATTCACATTCTAAAATGAATGTTCTGGAGGGGGTAGGGGAGGGAGAATACAGTAAAAAAATAAAAATAAGACAGGGTCTGCTGTAGGGTCAGAATTCTAAATCCTGCAGGATCCTCTCCAGTCTCCCTGGGGGCAGTGGAATTAAAAACATATAGCAGAGTTAAATAACAGAAAAAGCTAGAAAAACAAATGATAACAAATACAGTACAAAATTTTATTTTACTTTTATTTTACACATAATTAAAAATTCGGGCCCACATTACAAGACATATGCTATTAATAAAGGGAAACGCATTATTTCACAATCTGCTTCAGTCAAATGTATGTTCGGGTATTAAAAGCTGTTGGTTAAAATATTTAACCAAACATTTTTTTGATGCACCAATAACTATATAGCACACACTATACTTTCAATGCTCATTGAATTATTGTATTTCAAGTTGGTCATGTGTTTCACTTGTGTGTAATCCAAAATACAGATTTTATTTTTTTTAACACTTTTAAAAACCAGGCAATGACTGTTGTTGCTTGCCATTGCACTTTAGCAAAAAACTTAACTTAAAATCCCAATGCTTGGAAATGTTTTGCTCTGTTGGCATTGTGTTTGAGTGTTTAATGACGTGTTGTTGAGTTAGCGTACATGAAGCATTAGTTATCTGAAGGAGCATTATGGAAATATTAATTATTGAAAAATATTAATGATAATTATTAATAGTTATTATAGATGCACTAAAAAATTCTAAATAATCCATAGGCCCCTGTTTCTGTGAGTCTTCAGACTCGCCAGAAACAGCAGTTATGAAGCAGCGGTCACAAAGACCGCTGCTCCATAACCTGTCCGCCTGCTCTAAACAGGCGGACAGACATCGCCAGAAATCAACCCGATCGAGTACGATCGGGTTGATTGACACCCCCCTGCTGGCGGCCTATTGGCCGTGAGTCTGAAGGGGGCGGCGTTGCACCAGCAGCTCTTGTGAGCTGCTGGTGCAATGCTGAATACGGCGAGCGTATTGCTCGGCGTATTCAGCGAGGTCTGTCGGACCTGATCCGCACTGTCGGATCAGGTCCGACAGTCCTTAATAACTAGAGGCCATAGAGTGTATATAATTATATTATATTATCTATAATAATTAATTTTTTATTTTTATTTTATATTTAATATTTCAATAACATGCCTTAAGATAACTAATTCTTCATGCACGCTAACCTAACAGCGCGCTTGTCCTACATCGTGCAACCTGAAGCTCGTTACACATATTTTACATTCCATTGTTCTTCACATAGAATTTTTTTTTTAAATTGTATTATTAAATATATATTTCTACATATATATATCTTATAATATTAATGTAAAATATATATATCTACACCTATATATCTATAGGAATAGATATAAAGGAATAGATATTTACAGATATATAGAAATATGTATTTACAGTTAAAATCACATTTTACTGTATGTGAAGAACATTGGAATTTAAAATATGTACAGTAAATACTCAGGAAAACACATTATTAAATATTAATATTGGTTAAAAATTATTTGACATGTTTTCAGGCATTTGACTGCAAATGACTTAAATGTGTGCGTATATATATATCTATATATATATATATATATATATATATATACATCAAGAACAAGCAGCACTCCAAAGGTCTTATATCCATATGTCACCTTTATTTACGTGAACGTTTTCGGGCTACAAAGAACCCGTCCTCAGACTTTATATATATATGCTACAGAAAAAAATGTTATTCTTTTTTGCGCTGTTTATAATATTGCAAATAGTGTTATTATGCAAAGAAAGTCTCTCCTGGATTACTGGATTATTCTTCAGTCTTTAGCTGCTGTGTCTGAAATGACCACTAACACCTGTGGAGGGGGGGGGGGACAGGGAGAGAACAACTTTCCTATCTGTGTGGTGCCTCCAGTCTTGGGGTATGGTAAATTGCTTCTTTTTTAGAGATACCACACTAATCCACTAATAGAGTTTTTTAAAAAGCTTGAAAAACTTAAAGGGACACTGAACCCACATTTTTTCTTTCATGATTCAGATAGAGCATGACATTTTAAGCAACTTTCTAATTAACTCCTATTATCAATTTTACTTTGTTCTCTTGCTATCTTTATTTTAAAAGCAGGAATGTAAATCTTAGCAACCAGCCCATTTTAGGTTCAGCACCATGGATAGCGCTTGCTTATTGGAAGCTTACATTTACCCACTAATAAGCAAGCATAACCCAGGTTCTCAACCAAAAATGGGCCGGCACCTATGCATCACATTCCTGCTTTTAAAATAAAGATAGAAAGAGAACAAAGAAAAGAGTAAATTAGAAAGTTGCTTAAAATTGCATGCTCTATCTGTATCATGAAAGAGAAAAAAATTGGGTTTAGTGTCCCTTTAATTTCAAATTTTGGATAGTAACCAAAAAACACACTCCTTTGACCTGAGAGTGTACTTGGTATGGATGTTTTTTTAAACAACCTGTTGCATCCAATTGACAATGTTAAAGTTTTCTTTTTTGAATCTGTGCGATGAGGGAGAAAGTCCCGGTGCTGTTCAGCTATTTTTGGAGAAGCCAAGCTTTAAAACTGATTCCATTGACGGTCTAACCAGACTGTAAGTGACGTCACTGTCGGGCGTGTACCTTACACGTTTTGTGAACGTAGTTTACTTCATCAGAGGGTATGTCCGATTCTCCTCTTCAATGCTTATGCAAGTTACTTTGTTGCCTAGCAACGTGCCTGCTTTTACAGAACTGGTGTGTGGTTTGTACAAATTAAAAACTTTTTTCTCTTTGAAACAGGTTGTCACTTTGAAACAGCCTAGAAAAAAAAACACTAATAATTTAAAAGAAATTTGCGTATTTGTTTTGGGAGTGCTGCAAACTATGTTTCCATATACTCAAGCAGTTTTGCTATAAAGGTAAAGGACTTTATATTTAAATAGTGGCTAATTTTGCAACTATTGCAATGTAAGCAAAAACATAATACTGTGTCCCTGTTTCTCTCATTGAAATTGGATACAATGGCAAAATTGTATATCTGTGTTGACTGGATTGAGATGAACAAAGATAGTGTTTACATAGGGTGTGTTTTTAAAAACATTATCAAAATATAAAATATTCCTAGATTTGTATTGCTCCTGCATGTCTCATTTTAATACACAATGCATTTTAAAAGACTTCTTTCTGTTAAAAGCATTTACCTTTTTTTGTCCTTATTTAGCCCTGTAGGGTGCAGAAATTTTAGATGTTGAATCAAATATGTCTCTCTTTTCCTTAACTCAATTAATCTCTATCTGCCCTTAGATACTGGAATCTGTTCTATAGCTTTAATTTTAAAGTCATTAACATTTTTACTGAGGAACATTTCAAAATGTTTTCCTATCCCATATTCTGAGTCATTTTCTCTTCTTTTTGTGTGACCTATATAGAATGTTTGATATGTACATTCTTATAAATATATTACGTATTCTGATCTACATTTCATGAAGCTATTAATGGGTATTTCCATAATACAATTCTTTCACCCACATTTAAAAAAAGCATTTTATTATTTGTTTTATTTCTATTTTTTATTGCCTTAAAATTGTAGGAGCTAGAATATTTTTAAGGTTCATATTTTTCTTGTATGTCACTTTAGGTGGCTCTGTTGTGTAAGGACACAGGATGGGGTCTTTTATCAAGATGTTCCAATGTTTTTTTTATAATTGTTTCTTTTTGTTTTGCACCCTCGTTATAATAAACCTGGCTTGTCTGATCTGGTTCTGATTCCCTCCTTTTAAAATATTTTCATTCTCTTTTTTAATATCTTTAAAATAATGTCTCTCAAAAACTATTCATACCAAGTACATTCTAGTTGGACATCTAGGTCAAAGGAGTGTGTTTTTTGGTTACTATCCAAAATGAGAAATTAAGTTTTTCAAGCTTTTAAAAAGCTGTATCAGTGGATTGGTGTGGTATCTCTAAAAAGGAAGGACCTTATTAGTTTGAGGTCAAAATAGGTGAGCGAGTTTATATTTCACCTATTATATGGTAATTTTTCATTTCGAATGACTACACCACAAGTTGTTTCTTTTCTCTTTCTCTTCCTTTTTTCTCCTGTCTCGATCTTTATTTTGCGTGCAAAATCCCGATATCCATCGCATGCAAACGTTGGCTCGTCACTTGCAATCTAGCCCTTAATGTAGAGCATCGTATTCCTTTAAGAGAAATTAAATAAATAGGTTTATGCAGTAATAAATCCATCTATTCCGGTTTCTTCAAGGGACATGAAACCCCAATTTTTTCTTTCATGATTCAGATAGAGCATGTAATTTTAAACAACTTTGCAATTTACTTATTTTATCAAATTTTCTTTGTTCTGTTGGTATCTTTTGTTGAAAAAAGCTAAGGAGTGTGCACCTGTCTAAAGCACTAAAGCACTAAAGAAACAAAATACACAACATAGTGTAACTCTATATAACCACTTTCAGGAAAAATGATACACTTGTTTACTAGTGATTACTCACATTTGTTGGAGCTTAAACCAAGCTCAGGGAAATGCGCACGCCCACTTTATACTGGTGGGTAAACAGTTACTCTCACACAAATATGATAAAATATGGTATTTATTAAAAATATAAAAAGCATCTCAAATGCACCACAAACACCTTTCACAGAGGACAAGTGAGCAATAATATATGCAATATTACTCAAAAGAGCAGTCCCAAGTCCTGGATGGAAGTGGATAGAGAGGCAGAAACTTAACCGCTAGACCGTCCACCATGCGTTACCAGTGGGAATTGCTCCTCCCCCAGGTGTACAAGCAAATGTAAAGATGCACTAGAAAGTCCAACATTAACAGTTCCGACGTACGTTTGGCTGGATCAGCTTTTTCAAGGAATGAAGTGTGCATGTCCATGTTCCCTTTTAAACCTCAAATTGTTGACAAACCAGAAATCAGAAGCCACATCCTCCATATTGAAAAAGGGCATTGTATCCCAATGATCAAAGATACTTTCTTCTTCTACCGCAAATTTGACACTTTTTCTGCTATAGGTCGAGTGTGCTCAGTGTCCTCTTTAACGACATATATACATAGCAGTTAAGGCGGAATTCACAATTGCTTAAGATATCTATACATAAGCTCATGTTACATTTCTTCAAAACATCCTAATACATTTATTACAGACAGATCTAATGATTACCCAAGGTCGTATTGGATATGATAAATACCTATACACAGAACTACCTACTGTGAGACCTCCCATACCATTTATAGCCAACATGTCTGGTAGCTTCTAAAAATAATACTAATACACATTATTAGCAAAGAGACACAACCAACATATGTCTGTAGCTAAAATATATATATATACCAACGACCCATATTTACCATCATATATACCCGATGTCTAAAGGGTACGGAAGTATCCGATATCTTGCGCTCAATAATTTCAAATATCACTGCATCATAGGGGTGATACAGCTCATTAGATCTCATCCCTTTTTTGAAAACAGTGGTACAGATCTATATTGCATAACATGTATCAATATTTACTGAGCCAGCACCTTTGATAAGGCTATATATACTTCCATAGATACGGTCACCAAAAAACACATCTGCTCTGTGATACAGAAAATGATGTATTTCACTGAAAATGATGTATTTCAAAATCCTTATTCAGTCCGTTGGGTATGAAGCTATCCATAATATGTATCCACTTCATCTCCAATCGACCTAAACAATTTTGTACATCTCCTCCCTTCCAACTTTGTTCCACTCTCCTTATACCTAGAAATTCTAGATCACTTATTTTCATTTTATGTTTTTTGTCAAAGTGTGCAGACACAGTGTGATTTAGATACCCTTTCTCAATGTTATAAATATGTTCGTTCAGTCTGGTTTTTAAAAGTCTAGAGGTGCGTCCTATGTAGATCAAATTACACGAGCAGCGTAGCATGTAAATGACATTTTTACTATTACAGGTACTGAACTGATTAATGTCATAGCTCTTTTTGCGATCTGCTGAGTGGAATTTGTTGCATAGCTTCGGTGTGTTTTTCATTCGTTTGTATGCATTGCAGAATTGGCATTTTCTAAATCCCATTTGGGACGGAAGGAGCCAATTCTTTGCAGATTTAGTATCACATACCGCTTTAGTACCATGGGAAAGTTGTAACTTTAAGTTAGGAACTTTTTTGAACATTACATTCGGAACAAAGTTGGAAGGGAGGAGATGTACAAAATTGCTTAGGTCGATTGGAGATGAAGTGGATACATATTATGGATAGCTTCATACCCAACGGACTGAATAAGGATTTTGAAATACATCATTTTCTGTGAAATACATAATTTTCTGCGAACATGAAGTATGTATCACAGAGCAGATGTGTTTTTTGGTGACCGTATCTATGGAAGTATATATTGCCTTATCAAAGGTGCTGGCTCAGTAAATATTGATACATGTTATGCAATATAGATCTGTACCATTGTTTTCAAAAAAGAGGATGAGATCTAATGAGCTGTATTACCCCTATGATGCAGTGATATTTGAAATTATTGAGCATAAGATATTGGATACTTCTGTACCCTTTAGACATCGGGTATATATGATGGTAAATATGGGTCATTGGTATATATATATTTTTTAGCTACAGACATATGTTGGTTGTGTCTCTTTGTTAATAATGTGTATTAGTATTATTTGTAGAAGCTACCAGACATGTTGGCTATAAATGGTATGGGATGTCTCTAGGTAGTTCTGTGTATAGGTATTTATCATATCCAATACGACCATGGGTAATCATTAGATCTGTCTGTAATAAATGTATTAAGATGTTTTGAAGAAATGTAACATGAGCTTATGTATAGATATCTTAAGCAATTTTGAATTCCACCTTAACTGCTATGTATATATGACGTTAAATAGGACACTGAGCACACTCGACCTATAGCAGAAAAAGTGTCAAATTTGCGGTAGAAGAAAAAAGTATCTTTGATCATTAAGATACTATGCCCTTTTTCAATATGGAGGACGTGGCTTCCGATTTCCGGTTTGTCAACAATTTGAGGTTTAAAAGGGAACATGGACATGAACACTTCATTCCTTGAAAAAGCTGATCCAGCGAAACGTACATCAGAACTGTTAATGTTAGACTCTCCAGTGCGTCTTTACATTTGCTTGTACACCTGGGGGAGGAGCGATTCCCACTGGTAATGCAGGGTGGACGGTCTAGCGGTTAAGTTTCTGCTTCTCTATCCACTTCCATCCAGGACTTGGGACTGCTCTTTTGAGTAATATTGCATATATTATTGCTCACTTGTCCTCTGTGAAAGGTGTTTGCGGTGCATTTGTGACGCTTTTTATATTTTTAATAAATACCATATTTTATCATATTTCTGTGAGAGTAACTGTTTACCCACCAGTATAAAGTGGGCGTGCGCATTTCCCTGAGCTTGGTTTAAGCTCCAACAAATGTGAGTAATCACTCGTAAACAAGTGTATCATTTTTCCTGAAAGTGGTTACAGAGTTACACTATGTTGTGTATTTTGTTTCTTTTCCTTTGAGAGCACACAGAAGAACACGAAAGGCTGGAGAATCCAGAGAGAGCGAATATATCCTTATTCATGAACTTTTTATTTATTTTATATTGTATGATTGTATTCTCACATTTATTTCACATTTATTTCTTTTGTGATATCTTGGTATATTTATTTTATACTAAAGCACTAAAGTTTTGCATCAATGTTATCCATATGCAAGAGCACGTGATAGCAGCACTATTGTTTTCCATGTAGTGCTCCAGACACCTAGCTATGTATCTCTTCAACAAAGAATATCATGGGAATGAAGCAAATTTTATAATAGAAGTAAACTGGAAACTTTTTGAATATTGTATGCTCTGTCTGAATCACAAAAAAACCCTTTTGGGTTACATATCCCTTTCAGTGTAAGCATATCAGTAAGATGTTATAGGGCTGCTGCCTTTTGTTAAGCCTTTTTCAGAAAATATATATTCTGCATTTTGGGGAGCAGGGTGTGGACTCACAGATCAGCAGTGTTAAACCTATTTTGGATGTCAGTAACAAACTACATGAGTAATTTTACCCGCTGTTAGCTGTAGGTAACATAAAAATCAGAACTTATGAACTTTTATTGATGTCAATCACACACACATATCAGAAATTGTACCCCTGTTTTACTGTAGGTGACACACAGATTTACACTGAATTAATGATTATCGGGTTAAAACTAATGAAAACAATCACTAAATTATTTTATTTGCAGTAGCTTGAGTGTATAATAGAGAAACAGAAACTTTTATTATTTAAATTCTCAGCATAGCTGGCAAGAATCAGGTAAACTAATAATCCTGGCAAACCATAAGAAAATGATATTATTACCAGATTGACCCAGTGTTATTCTCGACAGATAAGACCAGGTTAACAGGAATTACTTAACAAAATATTTGTGACTATAAAGGGCAAACCAGAATTGATTAACTCACCTGATTCAATAAGAAAACTTTGAATATAAATGTAAAGAGCATAAATCATATTAACAAAACTTTTTCATGTGTGTTTATTTCATACTTATCAACATTGTGGGATCCTTCACTGGGGTTCAGTGTAAATAGACATTTTAGGTTACCCCTAGACACTCTCTCGCCATTATTCTGACTTGTCTATCTGGTCAGCTTAGCCTCCCATCTCCTCTGGATAGGGTGTGATCATCATGCATGCTTAGTGTGGCCCCTTGTACCGTCTGCTTGTGTCCCCTTCTGCCCCCCTTTCTGGATAAGTGTGTATGTTATGGAAAACTTTTAACTCCACCCCCACTGATAAGGTAAGGGTCAAATAAATGATTGGCTAACACTAATTACAGATTAATTAACCTTTTTGTTAATAAGCTAAGATTTAGAAGTTAGAATATTTTTCCCTCAGAAGATGGCACTCATCACTAAGCTATAACAGACACATATGTATTTTGTAAATATATTCTGAAAAACAAGTCAGTATCTCTATTTGACCATTAACCAAGGTTGAACCCCACTAATGTTTATAGAAAAAGAGACTTACTGGAACCATGTATGACAAACATGGGGATATTTGTGGATATTAATACCAGTAATATAATGATAGGAATCATGCAGTTATGTTGGGGACCTTGAATATCATAGTAACTAAACATGAATTATTTTCATAAAGTACAAATACTTCACAGTAAGCAATTATATACTAACAGGCAACACTAGCTAATAGCTACATATTAATACTGATAAATAATATATATGTGTAGCTGAATCTATAAGTAAATACACATGATCAATTTTACCCCTATATTATATAGCACTGACATATGTGATTAATATACAATATCAAAATGGTGAATTTTCCCAGACAATTGTCCTGACATAATACCCCTCTCGAGATGACCTGTCACGAGTGAGTGAGACAAGGTAATCTCGATAAATGTCCTGTTATCAGGTATACAATGATTTTGTACCTGAATGGGGTAAAATTCAACTTATAAAATATTTTAACATTTATTGTTGTAGGAAAATATCAAAAGTCTGCCAAGCAATGCCCACTTGTGTATAAAGTCTATGTTCCTTAAGTGGTTGCAATGCTGCATCTCTAAGAAACAAAATAAAGTGTAAAGTTTGCAGTTTCTTTTTCCATTCATCCACATAAAGCAAGTTATTGTATAGTGTGTGGTTACTGTCAGGATTAAACCACTGGATTGTTTCAGAACAACTTTATTTCTGTGTATGTATGTGGCCCAGGAGAATGTGTGCAGCAACTGCATAACAAGTTATCGTGCTGGTTTTTGGTTGATTAAACATCATGGTTGTGTCTGTATCAGGCCTCCATCGCGTGGATAAGGTATTTAATAGACATCATGGATCCATGAGGAACACTTGGCACAGTTTGAGGATAGCCCGAAACATAGTGGTTGCTTTAATGGTCATCTCTCTTTGGATCAAGCATCTGTCAGTTTAAGCTTGACATCTTCTAAGGCAATGTTTTACCTCTCTGAAGCAGTAAAACAGGAATTACTCATTTTTGCATTTTTGAATCTTCTTTAAGAAATGGTTGTGCTTACATGACCTTCACTGCAGCCTTTGATTTTCCAGTTGTGTCATGAACACATGACTTTAGTTAGGCAGTTGGTTAAAAAATGTCCTGGATAAGCAAAATGCTATCTTATGAACTAATTAGACTTACATCTGTGTTTCCCAAATCTGGAACAGTTGCGGTACAATGGGTGGCCACTATAAAAACATATGAAGATTTAGTTCATAGTATAAGTAAAACTTAATTTATCAGCATCCAATAGCAGTTGATATCCAAGGTAAAATCAAATAATCTCCCACTGTCCATTTAGTGCTAAAACTTTACTCTGTCCTTCAGATCTGTGCACACAGAATGCTTTATCACAAATGTATGCACTACGTCTTATCTTCTAATTATTAATTCAGGCTGCGCACGATTAATTATTTATTAATCAGGCAGTGGTTATTTCAGTATTGCTGTTATGAAAGAAAAAAAAATATCTGTTGAGAAAACTATAGTTTAAAATTAAATCCATATCTTGTTTTGGGCTAGATTATGAGTGGAGCGCTATTTAGCGCTTTCGCTTGAGCGCAAACTTCACTAGAGGAAACTTTTTGCAAGAGTTGGGTAGCACATGTATTAAAAGTAAAAAGTTTGTGCGCGAGCAAAACCTGACGCATGCTAACAAAATAACGTATTCTCCCCATATTGTTCGCTCGCTAACCCGACAGGAATTATGAGTTATTCGCATTCTATTGTTCTTCACATACAGGATAATGGGATTTTTATTGTATACCTGTATATAAATTCCAATAGATATATTGCTATAAATATCTATTTTACATCAACATTATCACATATATATATATATATATATATATATATATATATATATATATATATATATATATATATATGTATGTATATATATTTAATAATAAAAATTGCATTGATTTCTATGTAAAGAACATATGAGTAACGTGCTTCGGGGATCACGATTTAGGTCTAACGTCTAACGCGGTGTCGGGTTAACACACATGAAGAATTCCTAACTTGCGCATAATTTAAATATTATATGTAAAATATTGCTTAAAATTATTATACATACTGTAAAAAAATCCATAGGATATATATATATATATATATATACAGTATATATATATATATATATATATATATATATATATATATATAAAAAATATATATCTATATATATATATATATTACAGAATGTATGGTAATTTTTAATAACTATTATTAATATTTTTTAATATTTTATACTTAATATTTCAATAACGCGCATTGAAGTTAGCAATTTTCATGTGCGCTAACCCGACTGTGATAGATCTAAATCATGAACCCCAAAGCGATTTATGCATATTTTACATTCCTATACTCTACACAGAAAATAATGCAATTTTTTATTATTCAATATATATCTCTATATATATGTTATAATTTTTTTTATTTTATTTTTTTAAATGATTTTTATTGAGGTTTTATGGTGTGGCATACAAACACGGTATTACAGAAAAAGAAGAGACAGGCAAATAAATAGATAATACAGCCATATTTTGCACATTGAATAAACTGTCATCAGTAATATAAACTGGAAGCATGAGTAAATGAGTCCAATTAAACAATATAAATAGAAATGCCAATAAAGTTATGAACCTTCTCCCTTACAGCCGAGGCCTCTTTTGGACCTCACCACATTTAGAATGAAAACAATAGAGGGTACATTGATAGCAAGGAGACCACTCATGGGTCTCAAATGAACCTCAGATTTTACTTTATTTTTCTTTAGATAGAGTATTATTATTCAGGGGATACTAGAAGGTAAAGCTTTTTTGAAATAGTTGAGAGACACTAGATAGAATGAATTATCTGTGCTGACCAGTGAAGAGAAAAAAAAACATTTTCATGACATTTTATGGAACACCTTAACGTGAGCAAGAATAAACTGTGTCTGATTGCATAACTTATGTTATAATTTTAATGTAAAATATATATCTAGACCTATATACCTATAGGAATAGATATAAAGGTATAGGTATATATATATATATATATATATATATATATATATATATATATATATGTATATGTATTTACAATAGTAAAGTATATTGGAATGTGAAATATGTACAGTAACTGTACAGTAAAATACATAAATATATTTGTACACACACACACACATATATATATATATATATATATATATATATATATACATACACATATTTAGACATGTCTATGAATGAATTTATATGTTAAATCACTTTGCAGCCCTTTTTTATCAAATACCTTAAACCATATGTCTTTGAGCCCTTGTAACTTTATTAATATTTTTTTTTAAAAAAAATAAGTTTTATCAAATAGTGTTTATGTGGGTGTAAGTAGCATTTTTTTTAAAGGGACAGTAAACCTAAAAAATAATGTTATATAATTCTGCACATAGTGCAGAATTATATAACATTATTTAGGTGCTATAGCCATAAAACCCTTTTTTCACTTTTAATATTTAAAAAACATACCGCTTTTACAGACCCGCTCTCTGCTCTCTGCTGAGCGGGTCTGTTTTTTTTAGTCAGCGCATCGGGCCAGCTGTATAGTCACAGCCCGGCCCGACCGCGTCATAGCATTAAGTGAAGCTCGCTCCTGCTCTGTCTGACAGCAGGAGCGAGCTTCACTTAATGCTATGGCGCGGTCGGGCCGGGCTGTGACTATACAGCTGGCCCGATGCGCTGACTAAAAAAAACAGACCCGCTCAGCAGAGAGCAGAGAGCGGGTCTGTAAAAGCGGTATGTTTTTTAAATATTAAAAGTGAAAAAAGGTTTTTATGGCTATAGCACCTAAATAATGTTATATAATTCTGCACTATGTGCAGAATTATATAACATTATTTTTTAGGTTTACTGTCCCTTTAAATAAAAACAAACTGCACAAAGCACCTGAGAGAATGACAAAATTTGTAAGAACTAGAACGATTTATTGTAATAAATGTGGTTCTAGAAGAGCAAATATATCACATTGCTTCTGGTATTGTTATAAAATTAAAAAAATGGCATAAAACTTTTAACTGGCTAAGCTCTATATTCCAAGAAATAATTGATTTAGAACCACAATATTTTTTTTTCTCTTACATGGTTCTAAATTTAAAGAAAATACTAAATTTCTGAATCTAACAGTATTAACAGGTAGGAAATTAATCCTTGAACTATGGAAATCTCGGAAGGCCACTACCTTAAATAATTTATTACTGGAACTCCGTAGTTAGCTTGTAATACAACAACTAAATACCTTATCTCTCTCAGATAATGGCCTTAAATTTTTTATCCAGAAATGGGAACAATTTATTGCTGATGAACTATAGATTCAGAGGACAATGGTCATTTTTAGATGAATGACCTGGACGGAAGTGGGAGGCAGAATGAGGAGGAAATATTAATTTTATTTTTATTTATTTTAATTATTTTTTTATTCTTTTTATTTTTCCCTCCTTATTTTTTCCCCTTCTTTTTCTTTCTCTTCCTTTCTGTAGCTGGAATAAGCAGAAACATGCTTTATTTTTATTTTTCTTACCATTTAAATGTTAATTAAGAGTATAATTGAAAGAGACAAGGGGGTCAATTTATTAAAGTCTGGCGGACATGATACGCTGTAGCGTATCATGTCCGCCAGACATCGCTGAATGTGAACTGCTTGTGCAATACCGCCCACTGCAGATTTGCGGCCAATCGGCCGCTAGTAGGGGGTGTCAATCAGCCCAATCATATTGGTTCGGGCGGATTGCTGTACGCAGCCTCAGAAGTGGTGTATGAGTTAAGGAGCAGCGGGCTATAGACCGCTGTTTCTTAACTCCTGTTTCCGGCGAGCCTAAAGGCTCGCATTGAAACAGGGTGAATTGGCCCAATTCGGCCAATAATAAAGTGACCCCATGATCTCCAATAAGTTTTATATCTCTAACTTTTTGCCACATTTGTTATCTCTTTTTCTATGTTAATTAAGTGTATGATGGTGCTTTTTTCTTTTTTTATGTCTAATTTTAGATTTTAAGTGATTTGCACAATATAAATCTTGTATAAATTTGATCTCACAATTAAATGATTTTTTTTTTTTTTTAAACTTCACATAGCAGTTTTTAGGGGTTAAAGTTGGCAGGTATGGGATGTTAGCAAAAAAACAGCACACATCGCAGTCTATGGGGAACTGGGTGTTCCATATATATATATATGTATATATATATAACAATGTCATTACAAGGATTGCACAAACAAACCATTAAATATTGCCACGGTGCACTGCAAATTTCAATCCAAGTACTTCCAAACAGCAGGCACTCACTGGACTTTATAATAAAACATATGAATTTATTTCAAAAAGTTAAAAAGACAAACGTTTCGGCACTACATTGTGCCTTTGTCAATGTCAGTAGCAAAAAAAACAAACAGACAGAGTGCAGCTCCACACCCCAAAAATCAAAACCTTTGATTTTTGGGGTGTGGAGCTGCACTCTGTCTGTTTGTTTTTTTTGCTACTGACATTGACAAAGGCACAATGTAGTGCCGAAACGTTTGTCTTTTTAACTTTTTGAAATAAATTCATATGTTTTATTATAAAGTCCAGTGAGTGCCTGCTGTTTGGAAGTACTTGTATATATATATATATATATATATATATATATATATATATATATATATATATATATATATATATATAAAATATAGAGAAAATAACTCATTGTGTAAACCATTCACAAATCTAAACAAGTCAGAAGACTTGTTTTAAACCCAGAAACTTTCTGGCTACACTGTTTCCAATGCAGCAAAGGAATCTGGGTAAGATATGCAAATGAGATTCACGACTCACCTTTTTACTTTTAGCCTGCTTTTTAAGACAGGCTTCCCTTTACGCCATAGCACTGCTGCATTACACAGCTTTTATGCTTAGCTAGGGTTAGTACAGTGATTCAGACCAATCCCAGGACAGCTGTTTCGTGGTTATTGCCACTCATCAGCTGGGAGTAGGTTGAATCACTGCTTGGTAAAGTTCATTTCTGGGGGAAATTCAACAACAATTAAAATTATGGGGAGGCGAAAAGTGAGTTTAAAATCCTCCACTAAATACAAAATATAGAGAAAATAACTCATTGTGTAAACCATTCACAAATCTAAACAAGTCAGAAGACTTGTTTTAAACCCAGAAACTTTCTGACTACACTGTTTCCAATGCAGCAAAGGAATCTGGGTAAAATATGCAAATGAGATTCACGACTCACCTTTTTACTTTTAGCCTGCTTTTTAAGACAGGCTTCCCTTTACGCCATAGCACTGCTGCATTACACAGCTTTTATGCTTAGCTAGGGTTAGTACAGTGATTCAGACCAATCCCAGGACAGCTGTTTCGTGGTTATTGCCACTCATCAGCTGGGAGTAGGTTGAATCACTGCTTGGTAAAGTTCATTTCTGGGGGAAATTCAACAACAATTAAAATTATGGGGAGGCGAAAAGTGAGTTTAAAATCCTCCACTAAATACAAAATATAGAGAAAATAACTCATTGTATAAACCATTCACAAATCTAAACAAGTCAGAAGACTTGTTTTAAACCCAGAAACTTTCTGACTACACTGTTTCCAATGCAGCAAAGGAATCTGGGTAAGATATGCAAATGAGATTCACGACTCACCTTTTTACTTTTAGCCTGCTTTTTAAGACAGGCTTCCCTTTACGCCATAGCACTGCTGCATTACACAGCTTTTATGCTTAGCTAGGATTTTAAACTCACTTTTCGCCTCCCCATAATTTTAATTGTTGTTGAATTTCCCCCAGAAATAAACTTTACCAAGCAGTGATTCAACCTACTCCCAGCTGATGAGTGGCAATAACCACGAAACAGCTGTCCTGGGATTGGTCTGAAGTTTCTGGGTTTAAAACAAGTCTTCTGACTTGTTTAGATTTGTGAATGGTTTACACAATGAGTTATTTTCTCTATATTTTGTATTTAGTGGAGGATTTTAAACTCACTTTTCGCCTCCCCATAATTTTAATTGTTGTTGAATTTCCCCCAGAAATGAACTTTACCAAGCAGTGATTCAACCTATTCCCAGCTGATGAGTGGCAATAACCACGAAACAGCTGTCCTGGGATTGGTCTGAATCACTGTACTAACCCTAGCTAAGCATAAAAGCTGTGTAATGCAGCAGTGCTATGGCGTAAAGGGAAGCCTGTCTTAAAAAGCAGGCTAAAAGTAAAAAGGTGAGTCGTGAATCTCATTTGCATATCTTACCCAGATTCCTTTGCTGCATTGGAAACAGTGTAGTCAGAAAGTTTCTGGGTTTAAAACAAGTCTTCTGACTTGTTTAGATTTGTGAATGGTTTACACAATGAGTTATTTTCTCTATATTTTGTATTTAGTGGAGGATTTTAAACTCACTTTTCGCCTCCCCATAATTTTAATTGTTGTTGAATTTCCCCCAGAAATGAACTTTACCAAGCAGTGATTCAACCTACTCCCAGCTGATGAGTGGCAATAACCACGAAACAGCTGTCCTGGGATTGGTCTGAATCACTGTACCAACCCTAGCTAAGCATAAAAGCTGTGTAATGCAGCAGTGCTATGGCGTAAAGGGAAGCCTGTCTTAAAAAGCAGGCTAAAAGTAAAAAGGTGAGTAGTGAATCTCATTTGCATATCTTACCCAGATTCCTTTGCTGCATTGGAAACAGTGTAGTCAGAAAGTTTCTGGGTTTAAAACAAGTCTTCTGACTTGTTTAGATTTGTGAATGGTTTATACAATGAGTTATTTTCTCTATATTTTGTATTTAGTGGAGGATTTTAAACTCACTTTTCGCCTCCCCATAATTTTAATTGTTGTTGAATTTCCCCCAGAAATGAACTTTACCAAGCAGTGATTCAACCTACTCCCAGCTGATGAGTGGCAATAACCACAAAACAGCTGTCCTGGGATTGGTCTGAATCACTGTACCAACCCTAGCTAAGCATAAAAGCTGTGTAATGCAGCAGTGCTATGGCGTAAAGGGAAGCCTGTCTTAAAAAGCAGGCTAAAAGTAAAAAGGTGAGTCATTGTGAACCTCATTTGCATATCTTACTCAGATTCCTTTGCTGCATTGGAAACAGTGTAGTCAGAAAGTTTCTGGGTTTAAAACAAGTCTTCTGACTTGTTTAGATTTGTGAATGGTTTACACAATGAGTTATTTTCTCTATATTTTGTATTTAGTGGAGGATTTTAAACTCACTTTTCGCCTCCCCATAATTTTAATTGTTGTATATATATATATATATATATATATATATATATATATATATATATATATATATATATATATATATATATATATATATATGTCATTGTTGCCAACATTTGAATTTTTTTTCCAGGGACACTTTGCAGCCTTTGCAGCTATCAATTACCTGCATGGATTTTTTTACCACACCCTCTACCCTAAAGTTCCGCCCACTTTGCCAAACCCACATAATTAGCATAATTTAGCTCTGCCTATTTATTATGCGTTTTTTGGACTTGACTGTACCTTTAAGGCCCAGTTGCATTGACATATGCTTTCTTTTAGCATCTAAATCAAAATAAACAACTTTACCATTTATATAGAATAAAAGAGAACTTAACTAGATAGAATTCAGCGCTACTAATACAATGAATGTGTAAATATATAACTGATCATACACCAAATATATATATATATATATATATATATATATATATGAGTGTTAACTAGTATCAAAGATCAAACAGAATACATATGTACTAAGAATAATAATAAGTCAGCTATGCAAGTAAGTTCATATGTCCTGTTTGTATGATAGTCACTATTCAATAATAGCAGCAATGGCACTCAAAGACAGTTAGTATTCCCTTACCAGAGGGTACCTCAGTCATATGAGGTAATGTTTGCATGTCTAGTTATTCCTTTCTGGTCCGTCGTGAGTTCCCCTCAGGCCTGGATGTTGTTGAAATTCCGTCGATTCGTGCAAGCTTGTGTAGGGTGTTGTTTCGCTTTGAAACTTCCTGATCCTTGATATTGATGCCTTGGTTACTCACCGAAGTATGGTAGTCCAATCTGGATCTTGGCTCTCACCGTGCTCAGAGGAATATGGCAAGGGAAAAGAAAGAGTACATAGTGTGATATTGTTTAAGCATATATTTATTTCAAACAATACAAAAGTAGGAATTGCACTCACATGTATAGACCTCAATCAATATGAGGTAAGTTCAGGTATGTAGATATATTTTTATACACCTTAAGTAGTTGTTTCGTTCTTGTAACTGTGGAATTTATGCGTGGTCTCAACTTATTGATTATTCCCAATGGTCACTGTGTACTTCCAAATATTACCTTGATTGTACAGTTCACTGGGTGACTGCTAAAGATTATAAGTTGCAAAAGCCAAGAAAAAACTGCTACTGGAGTAATGGAAGCTGCTCAATGTCCTTGATAAAATGTACAGTGTCTGTCTTAAGGTATGGTATGTGTACACATGATTTCAGATAAAAAACACTTATGCAATTCTAAAATAAAATAAATTAAATCCAGTGGCTTTAAAAGGAAACAACACGATGATGTGAACTGCTATATATTTCCAGTGGTTATTAAAGTCACTGCATTACTTATAGCAATTGTGGATAGATTGTATATTTACAATAGGAATGGAAAGGACTCCAGTGGCAACCTGTGAAGCTCTGGTGAACTTCATACCCAAGAGGGTTAAGGCAGTGCTGGAAAATAATGGTGGTCACACAAAATATTGACACTTTGGGCCCAATTTGGACATTTCCACTTAAGGGTTTTGTTGCCAACGGTTTAAACATTAATGGCTGTGTGTTGAGAAAATTTACACTGTTATACAGGCTGTACACTCACTACTTTACATTGTAGCAAAGTGTAATTTCTTCAGTGTTGCCACATGAAAATATATAATAAAATATTTACAAAAATGTGAGGGGTGTACTCACTTTTGTGGGATACTGTATATATTCATATAAACATGTATATTTTAATCTGCTACCCATCGCCGCGTAGCTTACCCCCTTTGCTAGACTAGGTTCTCATGCCGTGTCTGAAGGCCTGAGAACAAGGATCCTATCTCGTGAGCGTTAGGCTTCTGTGCAATGCGAAGGCGAGGTGGCTTTTGCATTGCATCTAACTTGTAATAACAGCGCATATTTGCGTGCACTGGTATTACAAAGTAGAGCGCAAATATTGCTTTCCCAAAAGCGATATTTTGCACACCACTTGTAATCTGGCTCTAAATAAATGCTAAATAGAATGATGCATTCAAAGAAAAGATTAGTCTGAGAATAACCTGTAGCTGCATTTTTTTAAAGTTTCATTAGTTGTTTAAATAGTGACAAAATAAGTATAAAGTTTTAATGTCTATAAAACAATGGGAGATGAAATGTTGTAACTTAGGTTACTTTCTCTGCTGTGGCCAATCAGGGACAATTATAAATCGGTCACTAGAGTGTGCAGACAATGCCTGTGTGGAATATAATTGACTTCCATTTCTAACAGGAACTGAAATGCTCACAATTTCATAAAGGAATTATAGGAAAAGGGGACAAAATAAATAATTAAAGTATTTTGTAAAACTTTATATATATATATATATATATATATATATATATATATATATATATATATATATATATATATATATATATATATATATATATATATATACGATTATCATTTAATATTACCATTTCAAAGTTTTTAATGCAACTTGTATTCTTCCTCTACCCTTTACGCAAGTTTTCAAGTGGTGCCAAACCAAGTGTAAATCGTAATTTTGCTTGAGGAAACACGTTTATCTTCAACTTGTAATATGCTCACTATTTCTGACGTGTAGAAAAAAAATAAAAAATGATAACGCTCCACTCGTAATCTAACCTTTTATGTGTTATTAAATCTAGTTAAAACCAATCTGAAATCTTCTTAAAGGGACAGTCTAGTTCAAGATTCAGATAGGGCATGTAATTTTAAACAATTTTCCAATTTACTTTTATCACCAATTTTTCTTTGTTCTCTTGGTATTCTTAGTTGAAAGCTTAACCTAGGAGGTTCATATGCTAATTTCTTATACCTTGAAGGACGCCTCTTAAGAATGCATTTTAACAGGTTTTTCACCACTAGAGGGTGTTAGTTCATGTTTTTCATATAGATAGCATTGTTCGCGTGCATGTGACGTTACCTGAGAGCCATCACTGATTGGCTAAACTGCAAGTCTGTCAAAGAACTGAAATAAAGGGGCAGTCTGCAGAGGCTTAGATACAAGATAATCACAGAGGAAAAAAATATATAACTATAACTGTGTTGGTTATGCAAAACTAGGGAATGGGTAAAAAAGGGATTATCTATCTTTTAAAACAATAACAATTCTGGTGTAGACTGTCCCTTTAATTAATATAAAATTATGAGCACAAACCATGTTAACCCTTCTGATTTTGTTCCTGTGCTGGAGTTTTATTTTTAAATGTTTTATCCCTAGTCTACTAGAGACAGACATCACTGAATGCTGACCGCATACGCTGTCGGCATTTATAATTACACAAGCAGTACACCAGAACTGCTTGTGCAATGCCGCCCCCTGCAGATTCGCGACCAATCGGCCGCTAGCAGGGGGTGTGAATCAGCCCGATCGTATAGGATTAGGCGGATTTAAGACCGCAGCCTCAGAGGCAGCGGACAAGTGATGGAGCAGCATTTGGCCCTTGTTAAATCTACCCCTATGGTGCCGATTTATCAACTTGTGGGCGGACATGATTCACTGTAGTGAGTCATGTCCGCCCGACATCGATAAATGCCGACAGCATATGCTGTGGGCATTTATCATTGCATAAGTATTTCTTGTGAAATGCTTGTGCAATGCTGCCAACTGCACATTTGTGGCCAATCTGCCGCTAACAGGGGGTGTCAATCATCCGCCTCAGAGGTGGCGAACGAGTTAAGGAGCAGCGGTCTTATGACTCTTGTTTGCAGCGAGCTGGAAACATCAGGGGCAGATTGCAGCATCCGCTGCTTGGTAAAAATATACCCTTTTATATTAGTTACATGATATTTGAAGTCTTGTTTACATTTTTTTTGTATTATTTCTTTTCCCTCACCAGAGTTCTACCATTAACTCATGACACGCCTTAAGGTCCTTCTATGATTTTGCAGGGCTTCCTTGTTCCTCCTCAGAATCCTTGTTTCTATTTGCCCCTGACTCCCCCTTTCCTTTCTCTATCCCTCTATTCCTGACAGTCCCTTTCTCTCCCTCTCTACCCCTGTGACTCAGTTTTCTCCATCTCTCCCCACTTATTCTGTTAACAAAATAAAAGGAATATATATGTGTTGTATTGTTTATATGTGAATGGGTGTGAAATAGTATTATGTGGCATAGTATCTGCTTTATTTTTATGCACATATATGTAGTGTGTGTAAAAACTGTGTGCACTCTGAAAAACCCAGGTCAATACAAACCATTATCGTGTATCTGTGTTTTGATCGGCTTAGGTGTTTTTCCTTATCGACAAGAATAGTTTTTAAATTGATTACATTTTGGAATGGGGTTAAACAATCTAAAGTAATAAGAGACTTAAAAGGAAAAGTACACATTGAACATGTACAGCTGGCTTTTTAAATATGTTTACCTTGTCACTGATATTTTGTACCAAAAAGGTTACATTGGAGACATAGGGAAGCCCAGACAATCCTCTACCGGCGTAGTTGATTATATTTGATGGTATGTGAAGTAACTTGGTTGCTACAGTTTCATGATGACTTACAAAATACAAATGACCCAGAAGCTATTTTATGGTTTTAAAGGAAAGCTTTTACTTAAAAAATGCATCTAATAAACAAATCTGAGCAGAAAGAGAGCAAATATTTACAACAAACTGAAGCTTGGTATAGCTTGATAGAGTCAGTAAACCCTCACGATCTTTTAGGTTGGTGCTGGTGGATTATTTCAGTTTTGATTAAACTGGAACTTCTAAATAGAAAGGAAGACCCAAATCAAGCTAAGCCTTACAAAAACGAAACCATCTTATTTAATAAATCAACTACAGTTTATAAGGTCTTTGCTTTTAATGTATAGATTATGTGCTGCAGTTCTATTGCCTAATGAGATAAAGATTTCCAAGCGTGCTTGGCTGGAATTGTCCCCATCAGCTGCTTCAAATCTGTGTATGACTCATTGATCATACAGCTCTTCTTATCCAACAGCAGGTACCAGACAAGGCCATCTGTATCAAATAAGCTCTACCCATTGCATCCTTTCATTGGGATGAAGTACCTATTTGTATGTGCTTCACTTATGCCTACTGCACATAGATTATGACCTCTCATGCCTGTTTTAGCTTTTAAATGTTTAGAATTCATAATGACAAAGATAAACATATAATTGTATATTTAGAGAACTAGTGATGGCTGCTATTGGCATTAAACATAAATACCTACAATAATAAATATTGTCTTTCAACTTTGCTGAACATTTATCCCTTGAAAATACAATGTAGGCGTTTCTGTTTTCAAAACCATACGCAAACTATTATTAGTTACAATTTAAAATAGCAAAGCTGGATTATTTCACGGTTGAGATGTTGCCAATAAGATTTTACATAGCACAACAAGCTCACTGCAAAATCAAGGCTTTCACACTGACAGTATCCATGGATACACAAATCGTATAGAAATGTATTGTGCTACAGCATAATGTGTTATATTGAGAAAAACATTATTAGAAAATAATTCAACTCATTTTGTGTGAATAAAGGGCTACCATTAAAATACAGACCTACTACTTTTTAATTACGTCTTTTACTTCATTTTTTTTTGTTGGCGGTTGCTGTTTCCAGTTAGCGGCCAGGACCCTCATAGAGTTTATTTCACAATTTATCTGTGTTGGTTTTAGTGGTACCACCATAGAGATTTAGTATATTATATTTAGTAGAAAGTAGAGATATTTTAAATTAATAGATAACCACAACTCCATTCATTTTATCCCCTATTTTGGGCCTTCTTAGGGCATTTGCCAGGCCTTTTCGCTGGCCTTAATCTGAACAGACTATACTAGTCAGATAGGGCCTATTATTCTTTGCTCTATTTTGAAAATCTTTGAAAATGTTCTTCAAAAAAAATAATAAAAGTTAAATGTTACATTGATGTGCACCCCAAGCCCCTTTTTCCTCTCGTCCCCTTTTTGAATATATTACTCAAACATTTTCTGTCATGGATACGAATGATCACTTACTTAACATGTTAAGTAAAACCTGTTACTGTACAGTGGATTTCATCTTACAGAACACTAACTTCCCAGGCTCTCTTAAAATCTGTTAAATGTATAGAAATTAAAATGGTGCCCCTTCAAATTTCTATGCATTGGCATAATGTTACAAAGCAATGTATACATACAATTATTTAGCAAGAGAGAATATAAACACTAGCATAATTCCAGGTGGGTCTATGAGATCAATACAATTATCTTATCAAAATGTATAAAGTATTTAAATTAAAATATGTTGTGACTACAAATACGTAATGCAATGTACGTAAAATAACAAAAGATTATTTTAGATATGTTTATAGTATTAATCTGCAAATTATCTCATGCATGTCATGTCTGTGCTGATTTACTATACCAAACCAAAATTAAAGACCTCCAAAGTGATGATCTCACTCATTGCTCACCTATAGTCATCCAGTGAAACGTCGGCTGCAAGAGGACTGACAGCTATTGAGCCAACCTATGTTTAGAGCTCCCTTTTGCTGGGAAGGCTGAAGGCCTGAGTGCTGCTGTTGCAGCCATATTGGAGTGGTGTGAAATGTATTGAAAGTCTTGACCAGTGGCATCCTTTACCTTTTTTGACTTGCCCAACAGCCTGTTCACACTATATTTCTTATTGTTGGGAAACAAAAAAAGACTGTGTCCAGGTATTTGTGAATCCGCCTATTTACCTCTGAATAACTGATTTCCCAGCAATACTGTGCCATAGTACCACAGCACTTGACTTACTTAAAAGGTGAATAATGAACCAATATTAATATACAACGAAAAACAAATAGGCAATATCAGTGCAAGAAGTAACTGATAAAAATATTTCAGCCCTTAGCTGTCTTATATGGGAAGACTTTCAGTGAAGATTCCTCAAAAGAGATAAAAAAAGCAGGACCATAGTGTAAAACTGTCAAAGCTTGCTTGATTCAATACACATGTCAATATACTCGCATATTCCAGAGGTTCAACAGCTTATTGCAGCATACAAAGTATCAGACTTTACGATCATTTAGAGTAAACAGCACAGTTCAGCATTAAACACTCAAACTGTGTTACAATTCATAGTCATACAAAGAGCATTTGCTAAATACAGTGCTTGGCTAGTGCCGTTAATAAAGTCCCATCCTTCTTGGTGATCAGCTGCCTACTAGTGATGTCGCGAACGGCGAACGCGAACTTCCATAAATGTTTGCGAACGGGCGAACCGGGGGAACCGCCATAGACTTCAATAGGCAGGCGAATTTTAAAACCCACAGGGACTCTTTCTGGCCACAATAGTGATGGAAAAGTTGTTTCAAGGGGACTAACACCTGGACTGTGGCATGCCAGAGGGGGATCCATGGCAAAACTCCCATGGAAAACTACATAGTTGATGCAGAGTCTGGTTTTAATCCATAAAGGGCCTAAATCACCTAACATTCCTAAATTGTTTGGAATAACGTGCTTTAAAACATCAGGTATGATGTTGTATCGATCAGGTAGTGTAAGGGTTACACCCGCTTCACAGTGACAGACCAAACTCCTGCAGCGGGTACAACATCATTATCATCACACCGTACGTCCATGTGTGTAATGCTGCCTGACTGATACATATCCCTGTTATCTGCATCCTCTGGCAATAATGGTTGCGCATCACTCATTTCTTCCAACTGATGTGTAAATAACTCCTCTGACAGATCAAGTGAAGCGGCTGTGGTGCTAGTGTTGGTGGTGGCGGCAGGCGGGCGAGTGGTAACTTGAGAGATGCCCGAAGCTAAACTGGAGGAGGATGGTGCGTCAAGGTTCCGAGCGGAAGCTGTAGAAGATTGGGTGTCCTGTGTTAGCCAGTCAACTATGTCCTCAGAACTTTTCGAGTTCAGGGTACGTGGCCTCTGAACACTGGGCATTATTCTAGGGCCAAAGGGAATCACAGCACCACGACCACGACGGCCCCTGCGGGGTGGCCTGCCTCTGCCTGTAATTTTTTTTTCGATTAGTGGTACTATGCGTGCAAGCTACTGTGACAACAGATATGAGTGGCACTGGTGTGACACTGTGCCCTGGCAGGCCCTGAAATGCACATGCATTAAGGAAACTGACTGCTATTATTTCACAGTCAAATTTCTAGTCTTTTTTAACCCCTTAAGGACCAAGGCCATTTTTCAATTTCTTTCCCTTAAGGACCAGGGCTATTTTTACATTTCTGCGGTGTTTGTGTTTAGCTGTAATTTTCCTCTTACTCATTTACTGTACCCACACATATTATATACCGTTTTTCTCGCCACTAAATGGACTTTCTAAAGATACTATTATTTTTATCATATCTTATAATTTATTATTAAAAATATTATAAAATATGAGGAAAAAATGGAAAAAAACACACTTTTTCTAACTTTGACCCCCAAAATCTGTTACAAATCTACAACCACCAAAAAACAACCATGCTAAATAGTTTCTAAATTTTGTCCTGAGTTTAGAAATACCCAATGTTAACATGTTCTTTGCTTTTTTTGCAAGTTATAGGGACATAAATACAAGAAGCACTTTGCTATTTCAAAACCACTTTTTTTCAAAATGAGCGCTAGTTACATTGGAACCCTGATATCTGTCAGGAACACCTGAATATCCCTTGAAATGTATATATTTTTTTTAGAAGCCATCCCAAAGTATTGATCTAGGCCCATTTTGGTATATTTCATGCCACCATTTCACCGCCAAATGCGATCAAATAAAAAAAAAATTGTTCACTTTTTTACAAACTTTAGGTTTCTCACAGAAATTATTTACAAACAACTTATGCAATTATGGCATAAATGGTTGTAAATGCTTTTCTGGGATCCCCTTTGTTCAGAAATAGCAGACTTATATGGCTTTGGCGTTGCTTTTTGGTAATTAGAAGGCTGAAGTGCTAAATGCCACTGCGCACCACACAAGTTTTATGCCCAGCATTGAAGGGGTTAATTAGGGAGCATGTAGGAAGCTTGTAGAGTTAATTTTAGCTTAAGTGTAGTAGACAACCCAAAGTATTGATCTAAGCCCATTTTGGTATATTTAATGCCACCATTTCACCGCCAAATGCGATCAAATAAAAATTTTTTTCACTTTTTCACAAACTTTAGGTTTCTCACAGAAATTATTTACAAACAACTTATGCAATTATGGCATAAATGGTTGTAAATGCTTCTCTGGGATCCCCTTTGTTCAGAAATAGCAGACTTATATGGCTTTGGCGTTGCTTTTTGGTAATTAGAAGGCTGCTAAATGCCACTGCGCACCACACGTGTTTTATGCCCAGCAGTGAAGGGGTTAATTAGGGAGCATGTAGGGAGCTTGTAGAGTTAATTTTAGCTTAAGTTTAGTGTAGTAGACAACCCAAAGTATTGATCTAGGCCCATTTTGATATATTTAATGCCACCATTTCACCGCCAAATGCGGTCAAATTTAAAAAAAAACGTACATTTTTTTGCAATTTTAGATTTCTCACTGAAATTATTTAGAAACAGCTTGTGCAATTATGGCACAAATGGTTGTAAATGCTTCTCTGGGATCCCCTTTGTTCAGAAATAGCAGACATATATGACTTTGGCATTGCTTTCTGGTAATTAGAAGGCCGCTAAATGCTGCTGTGCATCACACGTGTATTATGGCTAGCAGTGAAGGGGTTAATTAGGTAGTTTGTAGGGAGCTTGCAGGGTTAATTTTAGCTTTAGTGTAGAGATCAGCCTCCCACCTGACACATCAGACCCCCTGATCCCTACCAAACAGCTCCCTTCCCTCCCCCACCCCACAACTGTCCCCGCCATCTTAAGTACTGGCAGAAAGTCTGCCAGTACTAAAATAAAAGATTTTTTTTAGCATATTTACATATGCTGTGGTGTAGCATCCCCCCTTAGCCCCCAACCTCCCTGATCCCCACCAAAACAGCTCTCTAACCCTCCCCATCTGCCTTATTGGCGGCCATCTTGGGTACTGGCAGCTGGCTGCTATTATTTCACAGTCAAAAAAGTGTTGTTTTTTTTAAATGTACACTACTGTTACACCAGATATGAGTGGTGGCACTGGGCAAGTGGGCACAGTATACGCTGTGAGCCTGACACACGCTGGCAGGCAGGCAACTGCAATTAGATTACACAGGAAAAAAAAAAAAAGCAGACTGATGTTCTAGCCCTAAAAAGGGCTTTTTGGGGTGCTGTCCTTACAGCAGAGATCAGATGAGTCCTTCAGGACTGTAGTGGACACTGAATACACTAGCCTAGCTATTGATTTCCCTATTAAATCAGCAGCAGCTACACTGTCCCTCCTCTCACTAAGAATGCAGCTTCCGAATGAATCTAAAATGGATGCTGTCCAGAAGGTGGGAGGGTCTGGGAGGGAGGGTCTGCCGCTGATTGGCTGGAATGTGTCTGCTGACTGTGAGGTACAGGGTCAAAGTGTACTCAATGATGACGAATAGGGGGCGGATCGAACATCTCATATGTTCGCCCGCTGCGGCGAACGCGAACAAGCTATGTTCGACGGCGAACTATTCGCGACATCACTACTGCCTACTCCTTCCTTAACTCCGACACATTTTTCGCTATTGCCCTGTAGCTTTTTCAAGGAGACTTTGCTTGTATGTGGTATCCGATATCCTGTTTATAAATGTCCATCACTATCGGTGCAATCCTTTAACTCTTGAGTGTCCATTTTCAAGAATATATCTGGTTAGTAAAAACAAAGAATTAGTAACCTCAAAAGAAATATTTTATTTACAAAGTTTATAAAATCAATTTCAACGTATTTATTACAATAGCATTAAAGAAATTAAAACCTCATATTACATTTTTTTATTAAAAGCAATGCCTAATATCAGAATTGAACCCGGGTTGCCATCCTCATAAACCATACTATTAAACCACAAGGGTTTAAAATAATTACAAATTACATTGAAACGTAATAGTCAAAAGGTTCATATATATTAATTAAAACATTTTTAAAAAACAAATTCATGACTATAAAGTTTTAATGCAAACTATTCACATTTTTATTTTTATTACTTTATTTACTTTTGTGTGAGAACCACTGTATTGTGAAATTTGTTCTTTTGTTATTAAAAGTGGACTATATCTGCTGTTTCTGTACTTGTCTGCCTAGTGTTTGTAGACTTTATTACCAGTCTTGTGAGGTGTAAAGGACACAGGTTCCTCTTTCTCTCCCACTTCACCTTTCCATTCTTTCACCCTAAATGGGTATATCCCTGAGCACTCTATCAAAGTGAACACATGTTTATGTGAATACCTATGTAACAATGGGGTGTCACAGATGCTTCGACCTCCCTGTCAGCTATTCTTTGCTATCATGTGTTGCTTATAATGACCTTACAGCTTACAGCTCCTAGCAGCTATTCCACTTGAAAAGGAAAAAGACAAAGTGAGAAGAAGAAAGAGAGAAGAAGGGGAGGAAGGATTGAAAAAGAAAAAGACCAAAAAAAACCTCACAAAACTTTACCTCAGCTTTCACTACAATAGCTATGAGATTGGCTTTTGCTCTATATAGATAATATGGCCCAGATTGTTAAAAAGAAACAAAGGGTCTGCCTACTCCTAAAAGAACAGTAACTGACCGCTTACATCTGTCAGTTGCAGGCTCACACAGTGGCTCAGCAGATGAACGCTCGGATTATGCATGCTCTACAGAGACTAAACTTGGTTCAACCCTACAACAAAACTCTATAAGTTCTGTTCCAACAGGACATACTCTCAAAACTTAGAGGATCAGATATCAACTTTAAAGACTTAAATGGTTGACTCAGAAGATAGGTCCAGGAGAAACAGCATCAGTGTCTGGGGTATCCCTGAAACTGTGTTGCCTCAGGACTTTCAACAAGATATATTCAAGGATGTTTTAGGTCAGGTCATGGAGAGTGAGTTTATCTGTTCATAGCATTAGCAGACCATGGCCATTGCCAAATGAGAAGCCTAAAGAAATTGTTACAACACTACACTACTATAACTTTTGAGAAAAACTTATCCATGCCATTGTTAGAGGAGCAGTCCTCTCAGGCAATTTTGACAGCTTATAGATGTTCCCAGAACTATTGCCTCATACAGGGGTTGAAATAGAGATGGTGTTTCCTTGTACACAGAGGTGCAACTAGAAACCACAGGGCCCAGATGCAAGAATCTAAGAAGGGCCCCCCACCCCCTAAAAACAAAAGTGAATTTGATACATATCTATTTTTTTTTTTTACATTTAACACAGAAAAAAAATGTGAATCAGATTACATGTCTGCCAAAGGAGTTACCCTGTGCCCACAGTCTGTGAGATGGTCTGACCCCCTATTAATGTATATAGTGACACTGTTTAACCCACCAGCACTGTATATAGTGAGTCAGTGACACAGTCTGTAATCTGCCGGTGAGATGGCTGGCTTGACCCTACCCGCCCCAGTACTTTATAAAGTGACCACAGTAGTCTGTGACATGGTCCAGCCCCCCCCCCCGTACTGTATATAGTGGTACTGTATAAACTGACACTGTTTACCCCCCGCCCCTCCCCATGCTACAGTAACAAGGTCTGTAATTTGCTGGTTCCACAAACATACACATACACACATACATGCATAAATACACACACAGTCACATACATACATACACATACATAAATACCAATGGGTAAAACAGAAACACTAATCTCTGTAGTCAGAGACACTAGTGAAGCATCATGTCACACTCTCATGATATCAGTGCAGGCAGTGGCAGGTCAACATTTTTTATTGTAAAAAAAATTTTAAAAAAATTGCGACCTCTTCACCCCCTGTAGTTTCGCACACATTTTTATCAGCAGAGAAAGAAAGCAGAATTTAGCATCTTTCCCACAACAAGATAAAGAGCTCCTCCACAGATGGGATCTCTTACCTACAAACACAGTCTTCACCTGTTCAGCTTTCCCCTTCTCTACAATTGAGAGCATCAACACCAGACTAGATGCCATTGCCCTCTAGACCCAATCAAGCCAAGAAAAGACCTCCCTGATCACCCTCAAAGGAAAAGACAAAACTCACCAGTTGACTATGAAGTTTCCCTACCTGATTTGCCTGTCAAATATATTTCTTGGGGATACACAGCTAGATGGGACTTGAAAATTGAATCCAACTTTCCAGAGAATTGAAATGCTCATAAAGTATGTTGAACCTGACCTTGTTCACTTGTAATCTGGCCCTTTATATACACATATAAACACATACACACACACACATATATATACAGTATATATATATATATATATATATATATATATATATATATATATATATATACACACACACACACATATAGAAATATATACTGTATACATTATTGATCCCTTTGCAGTTAAATACC
Organism: Bombina bombina; assembly: GCF_027579735.1. NCBI lineage: Eukaryota > Metazoa > Chordata > Amphibia > Anura > Bombinatoridae > Bombina > Bombina bombina. The sequence goes on from NC_069500.1 coordinate 1,117,304,268, forward strand.
TTGAAATATGCAATATCCATATTATTCTATTTTAATGGCAGTTTATGGGCTAATAGGTAGTTTATGGGTGTTAGTGTACTTTGTAACATTTTTGTTCTGAGTTTTGTGAAACATTTTTTTTTTCTGGCCTTTTTTAGCTGAATGGATCGTGGCAGCACAAGCTATAACGCTAGCTGAATAGCCAGACCGCACAACCTGTAATACTGGTGACCTGAAAATTCCACACTCAAAAGCCATTTTTTGAGTGCGGAATGGAGAGTTGCTTTATAGGCTAAAATGCAAGCAGTATAGCCTTACCGCCGCGACTTGTAATACGGGTGAGCTGAATTTTCCGCTCCTAAAGGCCAATTTTTCAGTGGTATAGTCGTACCCCACAATTTGTAACACTACACTAATAAATATCTAAACTGCCACATACCCACCACAAGTACCTATCCTATTAAACCCTATACCGCCACATACCCACAGCAAGTACTAAACTATTAACCCCTATTCCACCACATACCCACCTCCAAAGTCTGCCTCCGCCGTCACGAAAATGGGCCCCCTTTACCAGGAACCAGGACAAAGAGGGCTCAACATCGGACCAAGAGGAGCAGCATTTCCCAATGGTGAGTACAACTTTTAGGGTTAGTTAGGGCTTTTTTGGGTTGGGGTTTTTTATTTTTAAGAATAGGTTCTTTTATTTTTTACTCTTTTTTTCTAGCATAAGTTTTTTTAGGTAAATATTGTTATTTTGGGGGTTGGGGGTTACTTGTATTGTAGTTTTTTTTTTTTAAATTGTTTTTAAATTTAATAGAGCTGATATAATTTTAGGACAATGCCCTACAAAAGGCCATTTTAATTTATTTTAGTGTTAGTGTTTATTTTATTTTTTTATGGGGCATGTAGTTTAGTGTTAGTTATAATGATTTTTTTTAACTTGGATACTGTAGTTTATAATTTTTTGTAACTTTTTTTATTTTATTGTAACTTTTTATTTTTTTATTTTAACTAGCCCTATACTTTGGGGGTTTGGTTTAAAAGGGGATTCATTTAGAGTGGGGGGTTAGGTGTAAGTGCAGTTCTAGTTTGCATTGGGAGGTGACGGTTTAAACCCTAATCTCCTAATCACCCCCCATACCTGTATGGGGGTTGATTAGGTGATTATTGATGGTTACCATTTATTAGGCATTAATCTCCTAACCACCCCATACCTATATGGGGGTTGATTAGGTGATTATTGATGGCTACCATTTATTAGGCCTTAATCTCCTAACCACCCCTCATATCTGTATGGGGGTGTATTTGGTGATTAGGTTAGGGCAGCTTAGGGCTTAATAGTGCATTTATCTACATTTTTTAAAAATATCATGCATTTTTATGTATGATGCAAAATCTTTTAACTATTGTATATAAATTAATATTTATTTATTTTTTCTTGTAGTGTTTTTTTCTTGTAAACATAAATATACATTTTAAAATGAATTATTTCATAACAGGCATGCAGTTATGTAATACTATAATTATAATGAAACTGTCTTTTATAACATGAATATCTAGGTTAAAAATATATTTATATTTAAAATAATAAATGCATCAAGCAAAAATATCCACATTTTAATTTATGTATCCAATACTTAAACTAATATGCTTTATACAAGACCATGTATTTTATTTCAAACAATGTAGATATAATGTAATCAGGCCTTGCATTGCTATTCAATATTTAAACTGTTATGCATGTATATTGCATAATGCTTAAATTATTGCATATACATTAAAATATATTTATATTAGCTTGTTATGTTTATTAGTGATAACAAAGATATATATGTTAATATTTATTTATGTTATAATAGTCAGTAGCATTACATTATCATGCAGTTATGTAAAACTATAATGTTGATTATACTGTCTTTAGTAATAAATAATAAACACAACAAGCAACATTAATTGCATTTTAATTTATATGCACATATTTAAACAATATGCATTCTACATAGCAATGCAACATTTTGAATATTGAATATTTATGTGTAGGGCCTTAGCTTCTACAGTTAGTTTTAGGTTATCACAGTTTAGGGGTCAATGTTTAAATGATATTCATACTTATGTACAATGCATATTGTTTAAAGCATTGTATATATCTATAGAGTAAAAGGTATTTAATGATGCTTTCTATTATTTTAAATATTAACATATATTTTCAAGTTAGTCTAAGTTAGTGAAGTCACAGTATTCAAAGTCCTGAAGTTATTGCGTATCAGTTATCAGCTTGCATGCTAACTTTTTACTTTTGACGTGTAATATGCATGCTAGCCTGGCCACAATACATTTGAGTGCAGTTAGTGCACAAGTAAAAATGTTATTTAGCACAACGATTGTTATCTGAACCATTCTGCTTTTATAGTGGAGAGCCATCCTGTGTTATGGTTTGTTTGTTTTTCTTTCTCATGGGAGGAAAATTATTCCCTCAATCACTTAGAATTAATCTTTCCTACTAAATTGGAATTAGACAATGAGAGAGAGAAAGAAAGAAAAAAAAGTGTATGCAAATGTGTCTAAAAAATTCCAATTACAAAATAGGGCTAGATTACAAGTGGAGCACAAAAAAATATAGTAGTGTTATTGAATGCTAACACCGCTCAAGTAAAATCAATAGCACTCCTATTCTTGCGCTCAGATTGCAGAGCTTTCTGCTAACTAGGAAAAATAGGGCTAATTTCCATTGAGGTGGTAAAGTTTGGAAAATTAGGATTTAGAAATAAACTGTAAGAAAAAAAGACGCAACAGTGTATAAAGAAAATTCATATTAAAAAATAGTCTGAAGTTAGGGTTTCCTACTAACTAGAAAACAGTCAGTGAACAAGAGGGGAACAAAAGAAAATAGTGAATACAAAAATATCTAAAACATTAAAATTTAAAAAAGTCAAGGAGTTGCAAAATTAGGGGATTAGGGTTTCCTACTGATTAGGAAGCAATCTGTGAGAAAAAAAATCTTGCCTACCTCATGTGCCTATCGAGTTCACAAGTGCACATACACCTAGATTTAGAGTTTTGCGTTAGCCGACAAAACCAGCGTTAGAGGCTCCAAACACTGGTTTTGGGCTACCGCTGGTATTTAGAATCTTGTAGGTAAGGGTCTAACGCTCACTTTCCAGCCGCGACTTTTCCATACCGCAGGTCCCCCTACGCCAATTGCATATCCTATCTTTTCAATGGGATCTTTCTAACGCCGGTATTTAGAGTCTTGGCTGAAGTGAGCGTTAGAACTCTAACGACAAAACTCCAGCCGCAGAAAAAAGTCAGGAGTTAAGAGCTTTCTGGGCTAACGCCGGTTCATAAAGCTCTTAACTACTGTGCTCTAAAGTACACTAACACCCATAAACTACCTATGTACCCCTAAACCGAGGTCCCCCCACATCGCCGCCACTCTATTAAAATTTTTTAACCCCTAATCTGCCGACCGCACACCGCTGCCACCTACGTTATCCCTATGAACCCCTAATCTGCTGCCCCTAACACCGCCGACACCTACATAATATTTATTAACCCCTAATCTGCCGCCCCCAACGTCGCCTCCACCTACCTACAATTATTAACCCCTAATCTGCCGACCGGACCTCACCGCTACTATAATAAAGTTATTAACCCCTAATCCGATTCAATAACCCTATAATAAATAGTATTAACCCCTAATCTGCCCTCCCTAACATCGCCGACACCTAACTTCAAGTATTAACCCCTAATATGCCGACCGGACCTCACCGCTACTCTAATAAATGTATTAACCCCTAAAGCTAAGTCTAACCCTAACACTAACACCACCCTAAGTTAAATATAATTTAAATCTAACGAAATAAATTAACTCTTATTAAATAAATTATTCCTATTTAAAGCTAAATACTTACCTGTAAAATAAACCCTAATATAGCTACAATATAAATTATAATTATATTGTAGCTATTTTAGGATTAATATTTATTTTACAGGCAACTTTGTATTTATTTTAACCAGGTACAATAGCTATTAAATAGTTATTTACTATTTAATAGCTAACTAGTTAAAATAATTACAAAATTACCTGTAAAATAAATCCTAACCTAAATTACAATTAAACCTAACACTACACTATCAATAAATTAATTAAATAAAATACCTACAATTATCTACAATTAAACCTAACACTACACTATCAATAAATTAATTAAATACAATACCTACAAATAAATACAATTAAATAAACGAACTAAAGTACAAAAAAAAAAACTAAGTTACAAAAAATAAAAAAATATTTACAAACATTAGAAAAATATTACAACAATTTTAAACTAATTACACCTACTCTAAGCCCCCTAATAAAATAACAAAGACCCCCAAAATAAAAAAATGCCCTACCCTATTCTAAAATTAAAATAGAAAAGCTCTTTTACCTTACCAGCCCTTAAAAGGGCCTTTTGCGGGGCATGCCCCAAAGAATTCAGCTCTTTTGCCTGTAAAAAAAAACATACAATACCCCCCCAACATTACAACCCACCACCCACATACCCCTAATCTAACCCAAACCCCCCTTAAATAAACCTAACACTAAGCCCCTGAAGATCTCCCTACCTTGTCTTCACCACACTGGGTTCACTGATCTATCCTGGCTCCGACGTTTTCATCCAAGCCCAAGCGGGGGCTGAAGATGTCCATGATCCGGCTGAAGTCTTGATCCAAGCGGGAGCTGAAGAGGTCCATGATCCGGCTGAAGTTTTGATCCAAGCGGGAGCTGAAGAGGTCCATGATCCGGCTGAAGTCTTGATCCAAGCGGGAGCTGAAGAGGTCCATGATCCGGCTGAAGTCTTCTATCAAGCGGCATCTTCAATCTTCTTTCTTCCGGATCCATCTTCATCCCGCCGATGCGGAACATCCATCTTCACCGACGACTTCCTGATGAATGACGGTTCCTTTAAGGGACGTCATCCAAGATGGCGTCCCTCGAATTCCAATTGGCTGATAGGATTCTATCAGCCAATCGGAATTAAGGTAGGAAAATTCTGATTGGCTGATGGAATCAGCCAATCAGATTCAAGTTCAATCCGATTGGCTGATCCAATCAGCCAATCAGATTGAGCTCGCATTCTATTGGCTGTTCCGAAAGTGATGCAGCATAGCTGTAAAAAGCTGAAAATATCACCTGAACATCTCTATGTAAAAAAGGAAGATATTTTACCTCAAAAGTTCCTCAGTAGCCACCTCCCATTGTAAAGGATTTCTAAGCAGCATTTTAGTGTGTCTGTCCTAGGACAGCAGAAGGGATGAGCATTGTGCACTCTCATATTATTTCACCAATCAGGTAAAGGAAGCTTACTATGAAATCTCATGAGAGTTAAGTCAAATCTCATGAGATCACAGTAAGAGTTCATGACCTCAGCACTGTTGATGCTGATTGGCTGCTGTTCATTTCTTCATTTTTTTTTAATTTTTTACCTGCAGCTGGGAGCAGCTGAGTATAACTTTTTACACAGAACTTACTCTGCTGAGCTGAGGAGATTGTGAGGTAAAATATCTTCCTTTTTTACATAGAGATGCTCAGGTGATATTTTCCTGTTAGTTTTTTACAGTTATACTGCATCAGTTTCAAGTGATTTAGCATATGAGTATTATGTCCCTTTAAGGATGTGCTGAAAGTGTAATTCGTTTGGCAGAACGAATAGTGCTGTGGACATTGGTTTTGGATAATCAAATGTTGATAAGAATCAAAATCCATTAAAATTCGGTAATCAAATGTTATTTCCGGTTTTTGAAAGTTACTTTCGTTTTCTAATGTTCATAATTAGATTGAATATCCACATTCAAAATTTCAAATGTAACATTCGATTAAACAAATACTATTCAGAAGCTCAATAGTTCATGTGGAATGGAATGTTGAAAAACATTCGCCCATCACTAATCCTGCTGAAGGGGGGGGGGGGACAAACCATGGCATCTCTCCTTCACTTTGCAGGTGCTCTTGTCAGAATATGTGTGCTTGGCTAGCACTTATGCTTGCAGTGTCAACCTTTTGTTCGGCCTTCTTACCAGTACACCTTATCCTTATTCCTTTCTCCTCTTTCCCCCATTCCTCATCTGTATTTTTTTCTCCTTTTTGGTTCCATGCAGACTTGCAGCACACCTTCATCTACACTGAACCCAGGGCCCTGATTCAATTTGATAAATTAAGCCCCTAATGAAACTTGGAGGTAAGATATTTTCATAAAACTATATTGTTTATGTGTGTAAAGTTTCTGAATTTAAACAAATGTAGGCTAATGTGTTGTATCTCGATTCTTTATTAACATACAGATCCAAATCCTCCAAACCACAATTTTTTCATGTATAAAATAAAAGAAAGCAATATCCCAATGTCTCGCCTTCTTTCCCTTTAACCTCACCTGCTTACAATTAGACAATTTATAAACATACAGCTAAGAAATTATACAATATTTAAAGGTAGAAATTATTTTGTAAATAATAAATCCACGGCTGCTTCTTTACTTTCATGCAAATCGATGCCTCTTGTCAAATATTCAGGTTTGTCTAATACGTATACATTTACTTAAGTGTTACTGCTTTGCCCTACAAGGCTGTTTTGCTATTTTCTGCTCATCACGCTGTTCTGCTGATAAACTGAGCTCTGGTGCCCTATGGAACAGGAACATCATATATAATGTAGGTTAGTGTTGCTATTTACTTAATGCATTTGACATTTGCCAGAATTTGATGCATACTCTTTTTTTTTTTTTTTTTTTTTTAAAGAATTTTTATTAAGGTTTTAAAACATACAAATAACAGCTGTTGTAAGACATATTTAGGTACATCTATCCATTTTACAGAGTATGTCAGAGTCCAGTAATTAGAAAGTCTTTGTCAGGTTGGGTAAGGTCCGGAATCAGACCCAAATGTAGAGTGAACTCAAATAACACTCTAGCACACTGAGTATAACCCAGGACGTGACCCCACGACAACTTCTATATAACAAGGTACTCACACAGAGGGTCAAGAGGTTCTTGTGGTTCTGAATAGTAGTACTGGGTCTCTTGACAGAAGGAGTATTGGGACCAGGAATAGGCAATGTTAGTTCAGCAGAGTTCGGCAACTTGTAATCAGGCAGTTTAGGGTTAAACAATAGAATAGTCAGTTCAGCAGAGTTTGGCAACTTGTAATAGGCAGTTCAGGTTTAAGCAAGAGAGCAGTCAGTTCAGCAGTGTTTGGCAACTTGTAATCAGGCAGTTTAGGGTTAACCAATAGAGTAGTCAGTTCAGCAGAGTTTGGCAACTTGTAATCAGGCAGTTCAGGGTTAAACAAGAGAGTAGTCAATTCAGCAGTGTTTGGCAACTTGTAATCAGGCAGTTCAGGGTTAAACAAGAGAATAGTCAATTCAGCAGTGTTTGGCAACTTGTAATCAGGCAGTTCAGGGTTAAGCAAGAGAGTAGTCAGTCGGGCAGAGTTTGGCAACTATTAATCAGGCAGTTCAGGGTTAAGCAAGAGAGTAGTCAGTCCAGCAGAGTTTGGCAACTAGTAATCAGGCAGTTCAGGGTCAATGCTACACACAGGACAACAAAGCCGGAAGAACCAGAAGAGGAGCGCGATCGTGACAGTGCCCCTTCCTCAAGGACCCCTCCAGGGGATCCCACCAGGCTTGGCAGGATGCTTCATAAAGAAGGACTTGATGAGAGCAGGAGCATGAACCTGAGAGGCAGGTTCCCAGGACCTTTCAGTGATGGGATATCCTTTCCAATGAACCAGGTAGTACAACCGGCTGCCCTGTTACTTGGAGTCCAGGATCTGACTGACCTCATATTCGGAAGCAACTTCCACAAGGAGTGGTGGAGGAGGTTTGACTTTGACGGAGAAACGGTTTTTCAGCACCGGTTTGAGAAGAGATACATGAAAAACTGGGTGTATCTTAAGGGTCTTGGGTAAGGCCAGACGATAAGCTGAAGAACAAACCTTGGAAATGACTCGAAAAGGACCAATGAATCTGGGACCCAATTTTGTACAGGGTTGTTTTAGGCAAATAAATTTGGTGGATAGTCACACTTTGTCTCCAGTGCGGTATAAGACAAATTTACAGCATTTACGATCAGCAAATCTTTTGAATCTACTGGAGGTTGAGAGCAGTATCTCGCGGATACGATGCCAATGTTTACAGAGGTCTTTCACAGTGTGATCTGCTCCAGGAACTTCAGTAATACTAGGAGTCATGGGAAAAGTTCTGGGTTCAAAACCATAGGCTGCTTTGAAAGGAGAAGTCCATAAAGAGGAATTCAAGCGGGAATTGTGGGCTAATTCTGCAATAGGAAAAAGCTGGGACCAGTTGGAGTGTTGATGGTTTATGTAGTGCCTGAGGAAGGATTCCAAGGATTGATTCACACGTTCGGTTTGTCCATTGGACTGAGGATGGTGTGCCGTTGAAAGAGAGATGTTGATACCAAACTGTTTGCAAAGAGACCTCCAAAACCTTGAGACAAACTGAACTCCCCGATCCGAGACTATGTCCAAAGGAAATCCATGTAATCTGGTGATATGTAGACTGAAAAGGTCAGAGAGTCTGCGAGCAGAAGGCAGTCCTGGTAAAGGAATGAAATGTGCTGCCTAGGAGAACCTATCTACCACTACCCATATGGTCTTGTTTCCAGCAGAAACAGGAAGATCAGTGATAAAGTCCATGGAAATGTGGGACCAAGGGTAATGTGGTACAGGAAGAGGTTGTAATAGACCTATCGGTAGTCGAGAAGAGTGTTTATTGGTAGCACAAGAGTTACAAGCGGCAACATAATCCTTTACGTCTTTCCTCATAGAGGGCCACCAAACATGTTGTTTGAGTCTCCACATGGTATTGTTTATTCCAGGATGACCTGCCAGTAGACTGTCATGAGCCCATCTTAGAAGTTTCCGACGGAATTTATGTGGTACATACAGAATCCCCGGAGGAAGAATGTAGGAAGACGGTACTTGATCTTGAGCTGAACGAAGTGCCTGCATAGGGAAAGAGGATACTTGCGCCAAAACACTGACTGGGCGTAGTATAGGATCAGAATCCGGTAGAGTAGAATCAGTGGATTGGTACTGCCTGGACAGGGCATCTGCTTTGGAGTTCTTGGTACCCTGAACATAAGAAAGTACAAAATTAAACCTAGAAAAGAACAAAGCCCGCCGGGCCTGATGTGAGTTGAGGCGTTTAGCCGTATGGAGGTACAGGAGATTCTTGTGGTCGGTTAGAATCAGAAATGGTTGGCTAGTACCCTCAAGCCAATGTCTCCATTCATCTAAGGCCAGTTTTATGGCCAGTAACTCCTTGTTACCTAAGTCATAATTTAATTTGGCTGGATTGAATTTCTTAGAAAAGAACCCCACAGGATGTATCTTGCTGGTGGTTGGGTTACGTTGGGAGAGTACTGCTCCTGCAGCAATAGAAGAGGCATTTACCTCAAGGATGATTTGGAGCTCAGGAATGGGATGACTTAGGATAGATGCTGAATTTCAAAAGCCTGAATTGCAGTACTAGGCCATTCTCTGCAGTTTTGTCCCCTCTTGGTAAGGGAAGTGAGAGGAGAAGCAATATTGGCGAAGTCTCGTATAAACTTTCGATAATAGTTGGTAAAGCCAAGAAACCTTTGTAGGGACTTGAGGGTGGTAGGTCTAGACCAGTCTTTGATTGCCGATAGTTTATCTGGATCCATGTCAGAACCAGATTTAGATATAATATAACCCAAGAAGGGAATAGAAGATTGGTGGAAAGAACATTTCTCCAGCTTGGCGAAGAGAGAATTTTCACGTAATCTCTGGAGTACCAATCTTACATGACGGATATGATCTTGAGGGTCTTTGGAATAAATCAGTATGTCGTCAAGATAGATGATAATGAAGTGATTTAAGTAGTCTCGGAAGATCTCATTAACAAAGTGTTGGAACACAGCTGGTGCGTTGCACAATCCAAAGGGCATAACGAGATACTCATAGTGGCCAAATCTGGTGTTAAATGCAGTCTTCCATTCGTCCCCCTTACAAATTCTAACCAAATTATAGGCCCCACGAAGATCCAACTTGGAGAAGATAGAGGCTCCTTGAAGCCGATCAAATAGCTCAGGGATGAGCGGAAGGGGATAACTGTTCTTCATAGTGATTTGGTTCAAAGCTCGATAGTCGTTACAGGGTCGAAGACCACCATCCTTTTTACCAATGAAGAAAAAGCCTGCATCTACTGGTGAAGATGAAGGACAAATAAACCCTCTGGCTAAGTTATCCTTAATGTATCCTTCCAGAGAAATATTCTCCTGACGAGAAAGGGGATAGGTTTTACCTCTGGGCAGAGGAGCTCCAGATAATAGATCAATAGGACAGTCAAATGTCCGATGCAGTGGTAATGTTTCAGCCTCTTTCTTAGAAAACACATCGCAATATTCATGATACTACTTTGGTAACGCCTCTGGGATGTCAACAAGAGCCATGACTGAACTGGAGGATTTGGAGGGCAGTGCAGACACTGTTTGAAACAAGTAGGTCCCTAAGCTATGAGTTCCCCTTTGGACCAGGAAAAAAACAGATCATGGAGCTGCAACCATGGTAGTCCTAATATCAATGGAAACTGTGGAGAAGTGATGACATCATAGCTGATATTTTCTGAGTGGAGAACTCCAATGGACATGTGAAGAGGTATAGTGGAGTATTGAATATATCCAGGGCCCAGAGGTTGACCACTGACCGTGGTAACCTTAATTAATTGAGTCTTGGTGAGAAGAGGAATCTGAAGAGAGTCGACATATCTTGAATCCATAAACATACCAGTGACTCCTGAGTCTATGAGAGCTTGGGTCTGGATCTTGGAACTCTCAACAGTGAGAGTAAGAGGTACAAAAAGCTTGGGATTGAGGGAAGTCAACGGGTTCTGTCTTAACTCTGTCCCTCGAACAGTAGTTTAGCCTTGGCTTTTACTGGCCTGATAGGGCAGTCTCTTAACAAATTACCTTTAGTACCACAGTATAGACACAGTCCCAGAGTACGCCTTCTGATAACCTGATTGCTCCTACTTCCATGGGTTCTACGGGTTCAGAATAATTGAGTTGGTAGTAGACTGACCAGGAGAGCGAGACTGAGGATGGAATGTAGATCTAGGATACGATCTTCTATTCCGGTCTCTTCCCTGAAGTCGCTCAGAGTACTGGGTGTCAAGTTTAATACATAAGTTGATAAGGTCTTCTATGGATTCTGGTAGAAATACTAGCTCATCCTTTAACTGTTCGCAAAGACCTTTGTGAAAAGCTGCCCGCAGGGCTCCATGGTTCCATGTGGTTTCTGCGGCTAAAGTCCGGAATTCTATAGCGTATTGAGCTACTGAAAGGGAGCCCTGTCTTAAGTCCAACAACCCGGCTTCAGCTGCGGCAGATCTACCCGGTTTATCAAAAACTGAAGAAAAGGCGGATACAAAGGGGTCCACATCATGAAGCAAGGGGTCATTCTTTTCCAGGAAAGGTGACACCCAAGCCAAAGCCTTACCCTTCATGAGGGATATAAAAAGGTGATCTTTGTAGAAGAATTGTAAAACACCTGAGGGTTGTTTCTGAAGTGTAAGCGACACTGGTTAAGAAATCCACGGCAGTCCTCAGGGTTGCCGTCATACTTATCAGGCAATGGGATTCTAGGAGACAGATGTCCCACTGGTTGTGGAGGATTATAGACAGCAGTAGAACTGGCCGCAGCAGCGGCAGGAGGAGAGGTAGTCTGAGGAGGAGCGGAGAGGTTATGCAACATAGCGGTAATCTGGTCAAGTTTAAAATCTAGTGACTGCAGATGTGCAGCATGTGTCCCAAGGAGTTGTCCTTGGAGGGTCACGGCCCTGGATAACTCAGCGGGCTCCATATTTATGGCCCGTTTGTTATGTCAGGTTGGGTAAGGTCTGGAATCAGACCCAAATGCTAGAGTGAACTCAAATAACACTCTAGCACACTGAGTATAACCCAGGATGTGACCCCATGACAACTTCTATATAACAAGGTACTCACACAGAGGGTCAAGAGGTTCTTGTGGTTCTGAATAGTAGTACTGGGTCTCTTGACAGAAGGAGGATTGGGACCAGGAATAGGCGAAGTTATTTTAGCAGAGTTCGGCAACTTGTAATCAGGCAGTTTAGGGTTAAACAATAGAATAGTCAGTTAAGCAGAGTTTGGCAACTTTTAATCAGGCAGTTCAGGTTTAAGCAAGAGAGTAGTCAGTTCAGCAGAGTTTGGCAACTTGTAATCAGGCAGTTTAGGGTTAACCAAGAGTAGTCAGTTCAGCAGAGTTTGGCAACTTGTAATCAGGCAGTTCAGGGTTAAACAAGAGAGTAGTCAATTCAGCAGTGTTTGGCAACTGGTAATCAGGCAGTTCAGGGTTAAGCAAGAGAGCAGTCAATTCAGCAGTGTTTGGCAACTTGTAATCAGGCAGTTTGGGGTTAAGCAAGAGATTAATCAATTCAGCAATGTTTGGCAACTTGTAATCAGGCAGTTCAGGGTTAAGCAAGAGAGTAGTCAGTCCGGCAGAGTTTGGCAACTATTAATCAGGCAGTTCTGGGTTAAGCAAGAGAGTAGTCAGTCCGGCAGAGTTTGGCAACTAGTAATCAGGCAGTTCAGGGTTAATCCGTAGACAAGAGGAAAAAGGGTACTCACAAGCCACAGGAGAAAACAAACGGGCACCGGAAGATCAGGCCGCAGGGCTAAGTAAGCCGCCTGACGTCAGCAGAGGAGGATGGCTCAGAATGTGCGTAGCGTTGCTAAGCAACGCTACACACAGGACAACAAAGCCCGAAGAATCGGAAGAGGAGTGAGATTGTGACAGTCTTACAGGAGTTCCTCTCCTTTCACTCAGGAGTTGATATGGAGGTGAGTGATACCTCTATTTTTCTTATTCCATATGTATTAATGAAGGTAAGGTGACCCACTTCTGGGTTTGTATTCCAGGTATGTAATGTTCTTTAAGGATCCCTTTATCAAGTTCAAAATATAACTTGACAAGACTAAGGGGCCGATTTATCAAGGTCCAAATGGAGCTTGATGCAGCTGTTTCCGCGCGAGCCTTCAAGCTCGCCGGAAACAGGACTTAAGAAGCAGCGGTCTTAAGCCAGCTTCTCCTTAACTCGTATATGTATAGGTACTCTTGGGCTTTAGGGATTTTGGGGATATCAAGGTGGAGTAAATACATCTCTGGGCCTTTACCTACAGGAAGTGTTAATAGTCTGCATACATGTAGGACCTCTTTCCAGAGCTTTCCAATTATTGGGCAACTCCACCAGACATGAATATCATCACCTGTTTTACTGCAATTCCTCTAACATGCCGCTGGGTAAGTGATATTTTATGTAGTCTACTCGGAACCCAGTGCCATCTCGTCAGGAGTTTGTAGTATAGTTCAAAAAGTGTTATGCAGTGTATTGATCGTCTGGTGTCTGTAATGGCTCTTGACCAAACTTTAGGGTCTATCTCTTTTTGTAGGTCTTTTTCCCAGGCTATTATGTTATGAGTGTTGTGCAGGTAGGGACATTCTAACAAGCATTGGTAATGTACTGTCAGCAGCTTGTGTCTTTGTTGTCCTGCTATTCATCTGGTTTCCCAAGTGGTCAAGGATGTGGGTCCAAAGCGTAGAAATCCCCAGCTATGCAGTAGGGATTTAAAACGCATTGCTTCAAAATGGTTCTGGGGGGATAGCATGTCAGGATATCAGTTCCGAGTGAGTAGGCCATGCAGAGCCATTATATATGTCGCTCACCTTTGTGATGTTTAATTTGGACCAGCTATTGGGGTTAGAATCAGGTAAGCCACTCAAGAGGCCTCAGATGCTATGTATTGGGGATGGGTGTGGGGCGATCATAGTCGAATGTCTGGGTTCATGCCATAGTGACAGGAAGTCTTTAATTATAAGGTTAGTGTAGGGTATGGAAGAGTTGCAGTGTTGTGGTATCCAAATTAGGTCTAGGAGGAGGATATTATGCGGTAGGGATGCCTGTTCTATCTCGTACCACCTAGGGTGCTCTTTAGCAATGCCCCACCCAGATATATGGGTAAGCATGGCTGCTTCGTAGTACAGTTTAAGGTTGGGGAGACTAAGGCCTCCCATGTCGATTGTGGATTGTAGCATCTGTCATACTATGCGTGGGCATGCATTCGCCATATATATGTATTTAGGGTGGTTTGGTAGATCTCTTAAAAGTGTTTTTGGTATCTTTAGTGCTAAGCACCTGAACAGGTAGGTAAGCTTCGGGTGGAGCATAATTTCAAAGGCAGAGATCCTACCTAGCCGTGACACCTCTTTATAACTGGGTAGTGCTAATGACTGCTTAAAAGTTTGAAGGAGGAGATTGTAATTGGTTGAAATAATAGGAGAACTCATGGAATAGGTGGACCCCTAGATGCTTGATCCCTTTTCTATTCCATTTAAATTTGTGCTGTATTTGTAACCTCTGAAGCTGGGGTTCTGGGAGGTTTAGGGTGTACGCTTCCGTCTTATCCACATTCAATTTATAATAGGAGAGTGTACAGAATAATTGAAATAATTGGAAGAGATGTGGTAAGGAAGATTTTATGTCTGTTAGAAAACCTTTAGGTCATCCGCAAAGAGACTGAGTTTCTGGTTTGTACCATTGATATATATGCCCTTAATATCTTTGTTTAAACGTTTAGCTGTTGCAAATGGTTCTATTGCTAATACAAAAAGTAATGGGGAGAGAGGGCAGCCCTGACAAGTGCCGTTCCGGAAAGGCAAATGGTTCAGAGCAGAATCCCAGGCCCCTCACTCTAGCTGTAGAGTTAGAGTAAAGGGCTCCCACAGCCTTCCTGAAAGTCTCAGGAAGACCTACTGCCTCAAGGACTGCCATCATACAGTATATCCCCAGTGTACCCTGTCAAACGCCTTCTCGGCATCAAATGACAGGGTAAGAAGGGGTACCTTCATTATCTCTGCCTCTGAAAATATGTTAAGGAGCTGTCTTGTACTATCTGTGCCTTGGCAGTTAATTACAAATCCTACCTGGTCTCTGTGGATCACTTCTGGGAATAAAGGACTAAATATGGTGGCTAAGATTTTAGCAAAGATCTTAATATCAGCATTTATAAGCGAAATAGGGCGATATATTTGGCATAGTTGCGGTTCTTTGCCCTCTTTTGGGATTGATAAAACCATTGCTTCCAGGAACTCAGGTGACAAGGAACCTGACTCTAGAGTTCTGGCAAATAGCTAGAGGTATGGTGCTAGTATATTAACATAGATTTTGAAGAAATAGGGAGTACAGCCATCATGGCCAGGAGTCTTATGTAGTTTCAGTGTCTTAATAGGCGACCTAATTTCTAAAACAGTGATAGGATCAATGGGGTATGTCACTTTTTCTCATCTAGTTTTGGGAGGTTGAGTGAGGTCAGGAAGTCTGTTGTGTGCTGGTCTGCATGTATAGTGTCTGGCTGAGTGCTCAGGTTGTATAGGGAGCTGTAGTATTTCATAAAGGCTTCTCCTATGTCTTTAGGCGAGTGTACCACTTTATCTTTGGATTGTATTTTCTGGATTCTAGTAGATTTAGTGCTTGACCTGAGCTTATTGGCTAGTAGCTTGTCTGCCCTATTTCCTTAGTGGTAAAACAGTTTACAGAGTCTCAATATGTTATCTTAGACTCTAAGAATCTCTTTAGGTGTAATTTCTGCTCTAAGTGTTCCTATACGAGTGACTAGTGTAGGATTAGGGTTTTTTTTTTGTTTTCCCTCTCTATGTTCTGAAATTCCCCAAACAGTTGCGCTAGAGTGGCTCCCCTCTCCCGTCACAGTTGTGCTGCTCTCTTGAGTAAGGTTCCTCTAATATAGTCTTTCATGTTCTCCCACAATGTATCATCTGTAACTAGATCATTGATGTTGAGCTCAAAATATTCCTGTAGGTCAGTAGCTGTCTGTGCTGTCCATGCGGTCTTGGAGTCGCCAGGAGTGGGTAAGTCCCTTTGGATTAGAAGGTTACATGGTAATGGTAATCATATTGTGGTGAGACCAGGGGAAGACAACTATCTTTGCTGCTTTGGCTTTGTCTAGGGTCCAGAATTCACTGAAAATAGCACCTATGCGGGAGTAGGAGTGGTGGGCAGTCAAAAAAAAAAGTGTAATTGCGGTTGGTAGTATAAAGGCAGTGCCATATGTCAAAAAGATTGTGTCTAGTCATAGAGTCACATTTCTCCGGAAAAGTATCGCCACTTCTCTATTTTCTTTGGAGTAGGAGGACGTTTCACAGGTTGGGTATAGAGGGGATTTAAGTGTGTGGGGTGAAGGGTCTGTCCAGTGGGTCTCTTGGAGGAATGCGACGTCTATCTCACAGTTCTTGGGATGTCTTAATAATAGGCTCGGTTTTGTGGGTGTGTTAAGTCCCTTAACATTAAGGGTGAAGAGCACTAGAGATGGCATTTATCTGAGTATATGGGGTGACTGGGTATGTCGGCAGGTGCCATTCTAGAGGGGGGGAGAGAGGAAAGAAAAGAAAAAAGAAAAACAAAGGGGGGGACTGGAAGGAGAAGAGAGAGGAGGAAAGAAGCACATAGTTATCACTACATAGCTACATAGCATGACTATTACTCAGTATTGGAAAGTGGTCAGCGTAAAATCGCACTGCCTAGGGTTACTCTGGAGGTTCCATTCCTGGGCCTCCAGGGTAACACATAGACAAGTATACATATACCTAACTGAAGGGGGGGGCTGCATCAGCAGTATTGGCTCAGTGGTAGGTTACAGTGGTGTAGAGTAGCTAGTAGGCATATGTGTTTAAGAACACTTCTATGGGCTAGGTAAGGCCCTGAATACACATATAAGTACCAACAGGTAAATAAGAACAGGATATAACTTATCAACTAACTATCAACTAGGATAAATAAGGTATACAGATGTATGTCCCTATTACAGCAAATATCCTATAAACATTAGAGTAATAATAACAATAGGATTGTGCAATAACAGTTATTTAGGAATCAATCCCCAACCTCTGGTGGAAAAGTAAACAATAAAGGATACTTGATGTAGTTTGTAGCAGCCTTATTCAGTGGAGAGGATGCAAGGTGCTAGTAGTAATGAGAGAATGACTAGAATGGTTTCTTATGGTAGTTGTCGTTGAGTGCCTGTTGGTCTCCTGGAAGAGTGGGGGGATCTGTAGGGAAGGGGTTGCCATTCTAATGCATTGGTACGTAGTACTGGTGTCCAGGAGGACGAAGCATTGGGTTCATCCGGTTAATCTGGGATTAGTTTCCATTTTTAAAGAAGCAGTCTGGCTTATTGCGGAGTTGAAGCTGTGGAGAAAAGAAGCTGGCTATCTTTTTAGATAAGAAGCTTTACAGGGAAGCCCCATCTCTACTTGATGTCTTGCAATCTAAGTATTTTGCTGAAATCGGCATAGGTCCTCCTCTGGTACAGGGTATGTGCTGACAGATTTGGGAAAATATGTATATGTTCAAATTTCTCTGGGAGGGTTTTGTTTTTCATGTTGACGTTAACAAGTCTCCCGTCACAGTTGTGCTGCTCTCTTGAGTAAGGTTGAGTAAGGTTCCTCTAATATAGTCTTTCATGTTCTCCCACAATGTATCATCTGTAACTAGATCATTGATGTTGAGCTCAAAATATTCCTGTAGGTCAGTAGCTGTCTGTGCTGTCCATGCGGTCTTGGAGTCGCCAGGAGTGGGTTAGTCCCTTTGGATTAGAGGGTTACATGGTAATGGTAATCATATCGTGGTGAGACCAGGGGAAGACAACTATCTTTGCTGCTTTGGCTTTGTCTAGGGTCCAGAATTCACTGAAAATAGCACCTATGCGGGAGTAGGAGTGGTGGGCAGTCAAAAAAAAAAAGTGTAATTGCGGTTGATAGTATAAAGGCAGTGCCATATGTCAAAAAGATTGTGTCTAGTCATAATGTCACATTTCTCCGGAAAAGTATCGCCACTTCTCTCTTTTCTTTGGAGTAGGAGGACGTTTCACAGGTTGGGTATAGAGGGGATTTAAGTGTGTGGGGTGAAGGGTCTGTCCAGTGGGTCTCTTGGAGGAATGCGACGTCTATCTCACAGTTCTTGGGATGTCTTAATAATAGGCTCGGTTTTGTGGGTGTGTTAAGTCCCTTAACATTAAGGGTGAAGAGCACTAGAGATGGCATTTATCTGAGTATATGGGGTGACTGGGTATGTCGGCAGGTGCCATTCTAGAGGGGGGGAGAGAGGAAAGAAAAGAAAAAAGAAAAACAAAGGGGGGGACTGGAAGGAGAAGAAAGAGGAGGAAAGAAGCACATAGTTATCGCTACATAGCTACATAGCATGACTATTACTCAGTATTGGAAAGTAGTCAGAGTAAAATCACACTGCCTAGGGTTACTCTGGAGGTTCCATTCCTGGGCCTCCAGGGTAACACATAGACAAGTATACATATACCTAACTGAAGGGGGGGGGGCTGCATCAGCAGTATTGGCTCAGTGGTAGGTTACAGTGGTGTAGAGTAGCTAGTAGGCATATGTGTTTAAGAACACTTCTATGGGCTAGGTAAGGCCCTGAATACACATATAAGTACCAACAGGTAAATAAGAACAGGATATAACTTATCAACTAACTATCAACTAGGATAAATAAGGTATACAGATGTATATCCCTATTACAGCAAATATCCTATAAACATTAGAGTAATAATAACAATAGGATTGTGCAATAACAGTTATTTAGGAATCAATCCCCAACCTCTGGTGGAAAAGTAAACAATAAAGGATACTTGATGTAGTTTGTAGCAGCCTTATTCAGTGGAGAGGATGCAAGGTGCTAGTAGTAATGAGAGAATGACTAGAATGGTTTCTTATGGTAGTTGTCGTTGAGTGCCTGTTGGTCTCCTGGAAGAGTGGGGGGATCTGTAGGGAAGGGGTTGCCATTCTAATGCATTGGTACGTAGTACTGGTGTCCAGGAGGACGAAGCATTGGGTTCATCCGGTTAATCTGGGATTAGTTTCCATTTTTAAAGAAGCAGTCTGGCTTATTGTGGAGTTGAAGCTGTGGAGAAAAGAAGCTGGCTATCTTTTTAGATAAGAAGCTTTACAGGGAAGCCTCATCTCTACTTGATGTCTTGCAATCTAAGTATTTTGCTGAAATCAGCATAGGTCCTCCTCTGGTACAGGGTATGTGCTGACAGATTTGGGAAAATATGTATATGTTCAAATTTCTCTGGGAGGGTTTTGTTTTTCATGTTGACGTTAACAAGTTTATTTTTGAAAGAGAAGTAGTGAAGTTGAATTACAAAATCCCTAGGTTTATCTGCTGAAATCGTGCATGACCTGACCACTCTGTGGGCTCTGTCCATCATTAAGTCAGGGTCAGTTGCTTCTGGGATCAGTTCCTTAAAGAGTTTTTTCAAGTAAATTTCTAGGCCTTGCGGGGAAACTGTTTCAGGGACAACCCTGATTTGTAAGTTGTTCCTCCTAGATCTGTCCTCTAGGTCAGCAAGTTTTGCCTCTAGTGAGGAGACTTGTGAGGATAGATTCTCAGAGTAGGCTAGAAGATTTGTGTGATCTATGATGAGGTCTTCCTGTTTCCGTTCAAGAGCATCTGTTCTTTCCCCTATGGAGGCAATGTCACTTTTAAGTTCAGCACAGGACTTCTCAAATTGTTTTAATAGGGAGTCATGGTGTCCTGCCAGAAAGGTTTTGATGGAATCAATCGTGGTGGTGAGTCTCCAGAGGCTGTAGCATTGTTGTTATGAAAGGAAGTCAATGAGGCTCTTAGAGAGGTCTCGAGAGGGATGTTTGAGTCTGAGAGATCGTCATCTGAACCATCTGGCTGGGTTGAGGGGGTGAAATGAAAGTGATCCATGACTGGGATTGATACCTCTGATATAGGATGGGGCTGGTAACTGGTACCACAGGCTGGGACAGTCTGGGACTGGTACCACTAAAACAGGTTGAATATTATCAGAATTTCCCAAATGTGGCTAAAACCTTCTAGTGGCTCACAGCCAGAACACTGAGCTGTGAGCCAGGAAACCCAGGTTCAGTGCTTATGGTTGTGACACTACTATTATTACTTTTTATCAAGCACCAAAATATTCCACAGTGCTAAGACAAGCATAAGACAATTTAAAGGGGGCTTTCAGAGTTGTGGAGCTACATCAGCGGTGTCGCATACAGCTAGCTGCAGACCCAGAGAAAGACAATGCATTTGATACACAGTATGTCCCTTGGTAGCTGAGAGGAGAGTATCCCTTTGCATGGCATATGCCATCTAACAGTGAGTATTGGGATATGCATATGGACATTCTATGCACATAAGAAGCTACACACAGCTGCTTATACACTGGCTTAGTTGCTGAGGCCGCAGCCTGTATTAAGAAGCCTGGAGGAATTATGATCCTTGCATATGTCATCTAAAAGTTTTTGGGACAAGCTACCTCAAGTCTCAAAGGCCTGATTAGACTGTGAAGCTTGGTATCTAAGCAACTCTTTGTTGGAGTTTGATGTTTTATTGTCCCCATATAAGGCTGATAACCACAAGGTGAAGATGAAGAGCCGGAACAAGTGGTTTGCCTTGGGGTAGGAGAATGGAGAACCATCATGTAACACTTCTGTGTGAAGCCACAATTAGCCATCTTGCAGACAGTACAATTCTTGCGTTTACAGGTATGCAAAAATCAGAATTACAAGAATGAATTGCTTTATATATGTCTAAGGGTTTCTTTGGATATGTAAGTACCAAGGTTCAGATCCCTTATCAATATAGCTGACTCTCTTGCCAATGCTATAAAGAATATAAAGGATATACGTAACTGTGTTTTTGGGATTGTTTTTGTCTGAAAAGTACTTTCTGTGGAAAATAGGTGCAGCAACCTGTTACTCTCCATCACTGTTAAATTTGGTTATTGAACATTAGAAACCTTCACCAAGATTACAGGTTTTGCGCTATACCGGGTGCGTAAATAACGCAAAAAAATAGCGTTATAGCACTTTCCATAATGCTGCCATTACAAGTTACTGAAAAACCTTTTCTTGTTGTGCGTTATGGTGCGATAAGCTCCATACCGCACAAAACCCAAGGCCAGACTTTACGTCTAAAGACCGCTGCTTCATAATCCTGTCCGCCTGCTCTGATGTGGCGGACAGGAATAGCCGCAATTCAACCCGATCGAATACGATCGGGTTGATTGACACCTCCCTGCTCCATCCCCACACATCACCAACCCTAAATTAAATTATTAACCCCTAAACCGCCATCCCCACACATCGCCAACCCTAAACAAAATTATTAACCCCTAGACCGCCAACCCCACAAAGTAAACTACCTAAATAAACTATTAACCCCTAAACCCCCATCCCCCACATTGCAAAATACATAAATAAAATTATTAACCCCTAAATCGCCCTCCCCCACATCGCACAGTAATAAACTAATAACTAAACCCCTATCCTAACACCCCCTAACTTAACCCCAAATAAAATACCCATAAATTAAATTAAAACTATCCAAACTAACTCAAAATAAATACAAACTTACCTGTAAAATAAAATGTAAACTTAAGCGTATCCTTAAAAAAAAAAACTAACATTAAAAAATTTAAATTACAAAAATTAAAAAACCTAACCTTTGATAAAAAATTAAAAAAAAACCTTACCGGGGGGCGGAGCCGGCTGCCGAGACTGCAGGACGTGTGTCCATATAGCTCTGGGCTCTTAGATACTAATATAAGCTTTAATTATTATTTTGAGAGCCCAAACTTTTCATATATAGCTTGGGAAAGCTAGTACTGCTTATGGTACACTTCATAAAACCGAAGATTCTATACCTATTGTGCATAATATTGCTGATTACTTTCAAGCTGTGCCACGTGAGGATTTCAGACGGCACCATTACTACAATGATACCGCTGATATGGAAGCCCTGGTGGCTCTGGAAAATTGGGAGCATCGTAGCCAACAACTACTAGACCAGCACTTTAAGCGCCTGAAAGATGATCTAAGGTCTTCACTATCAGCCCTTGCGGCGCAACTGATTCATGCAGCCGAGACCACAGATTCTGCCCAGTGTGCCAGGGGCTATTTGGCGCCTACAAGCGACATTCAGGGTAATCTAGAAAACAAAAAACCTGACAGGAGCACGCTGGGGTTTGGACCCTACGGGACGAGTCGATCATCAGCTCTCTCTCCTTCATCGTTTGTACGGGTGATACCAGCACCCGTGGAAACTTTCTCCGCTTCTCCCATAGAGCCACAGTCAATACCCCCAGCAAACCCCTTTAGGTCAGAGTTACACTCCGCTACTAAAATTGTGCCTGCCCTGGTCCGATGCAACTCACCTCCTTCACTAGAAATGGCTCCCGGGTTGTTGAGCGCACATGGTGCAAAAGATCTCCCCGGTCACGATCGAAATGCCCGCCATCACTTCCTCTCGCAGATGCCTCACTCCGCTAGCGGAGCCCATCCAGAGACTAGTCGAGGTCACCGGACTGCTGACAAAATTGGAGTTGGCTAGAGAAGACACTTCTACTTCCACAGGGGCCTCCTCCCTAGCTAACAGGGACTTTGGAGTGCTCTTATTACTGGTGACAGTACATATAAACATATAGGAAATGACTGCATGTATCTAGATTCTTCGTATATATGCTGATGAAGACCCCTGAGTATGATGTACAAACATATGTATGCACGGACTATTAACTGATCTATGTCCTTCATAACACCACATAGAGTGAACTCATACCAGCTAGAATTGCTACCACTACAGTGTCTAACACTGTTTATGTTTTCTCAGCTATCATATTTCTTATTATGTTTGCTTTACTATATAATAATTGCTCAAGTTACAGATTGAAGCTACTTTAACACATCTTCATACAGTTTAAAACTGAGTATATATTTTGGAAATACCTAATATGATGTTGTTAGTGTCCAGTGTCATAATATGTTTTATCTGGGTAATATTCAGATAGCGCTTGATGTTCTCTGTCTTATAATTTTTGCAGCTAACGTTTAGGACTTATATATCTGCTCATTTATCTTTAGATAATAATAGCACTCATTTAAGCCCATTAACATGTCCTGTAATGACTCTCTCTGCCTTATAATTTATGCAGCTAACGCTTAAGACTTATCTATCTGCTCATCTATTCTATACAGTCCTTTTGAATATAGACTTCATTGTGACTTATGACTTATATAGTTTTGTCATTTGTGGCGCATATCATATACCAGGCTATTTTGATCTTCATATTTGCAGTGTTGTACTGGTGTATGTGTACAGCACAGAATTCTTTCTATTTTTAGATGTAGCAACAGAACATCTCCCTTTAATAATGGAGTAATTTGAAATACATATATAACTTGGCCAATAAGGACTTGGATTCTTATGTCTAGTCTCACTGTGCTCCCTCAGAAGCTAGTACCCTAGGCCTGCTCTTAATATATTGTATGACTTAGCTTGAATCCTTTTGGCTCTAATATTACGGGGTCAACACTATAGCAATTACATTTGAACTCACTTGTACGCAAGCATATACAGCACCTATTTGTTGTTATATTATAGTGGTTTCCTATGTGGTAGGTGTCTCTAGAACCTGGCTTAAGATGATCACTCTGAACCTACAGTTGGCGCTAGCTGGAGTCCCCACTTAGGGACTAATAGTTCTTTGCCATTGCTACACAACTTTGAAATCTTGACCAGTGTTTTGTTATACTGTGCTACTATGCTGTTTTCTGCTTGTATTTATAGTTTTAACAGGTTTATTTTGTATGCATCACTAATGCTACTATAATATCCGCTCATCTCATTGTCCTCACAGGGTAATATGGTAGTGTAAAGATGTCTTTATTTAGTTAATTAAACTACAACTGCCATATAATTGTATATTTGAATGTAATACTAACATAAGACAGGAAGTTAGGTATTAACACCATGTTGGCTTATCTTATACCTGTCCACAGAAGCGTATTATTGCTTGTTTTTTATTAACTATGCTTACTGTATATTTTGTATAACGCAGGAATATCTACAATATTTAAGCATTCTACTTTGGACACATAAGGGGATTTCCCATCTCTTACTATTGCTCTCTTGTACATTAATTTGTCCCTTAAAGTCAACGATATATACCTCTTGTATGTTACTTTTGTGTTTGACCTGTTGCGTGATGCAGGGACTACTTTCTATTAAATTTGACCCTGCTCCCTCTACAACTCTTAAGGTAGCAGGTTAAATGGAGGGACTCAGTGCATTATGTGGACAAATATCTATTTACATACCTACTTAACACCTCTATATTATATTTTTATAAAACTTCCCACTAGATACCTGTTACAACTGTCATTAGAGATAGCGTCGCTTTTTGCGAATCATAGCTATACGGGGAATACTTTGATATATAGCCCTACAATTTGCCCTATCCCCCACGCCAGAAACACTGGGTCTGTTGGAGAGCAGACCCTTAACTGAACTCATTACTTTTCAGTTTGGGGGACTGATTTTGATATATTGTGGTATCTCAATACATGGTCTAATGGATACTGTTGGGCCGTGTTAACTGGGAAGACACGGCTCGGCATGTCAGACAAATTAGGGATTTTAGTTGAGATATATATGCAGTAGCTGACAGCGTACACGGTATTAGAGATGTATAGCTATGTGGGTGTCCTCTTTATCTCTAGTTTTTCATATACCTAGTTATCTCCCCCTGTCTATATCCTACTCGGGAAACTACCCTTACTCCTGCATGCCCTAGCTTAAATTTGTTCACGTTATACATAGAGGAAAGGTCTATGTCGTAGTCTATCTTAAAGCTCTGAGGTCTTAATACATTTACCAATTTGTCATATTAATTGGCTCCGCCCCCCCATCCCTTCTACTCTACTTAAAGTGGCTCTGGCCCACTGACTTCCCCCTCCCTCAAGCCAGACTACTACCCATGTATACTTATAAGTACCCTACTTGTATAATTGCATTCACAAGGTTTTTCAATTTAGAGATGTCTAACTTTCCATAATCCTAAACTATTCTACGCAATATTTACCTTGTCATTAGGATCCCTGAACACGTGTGCTTACTTTATATCTTGCCTTGTTATATATGGTGGTGGCTGGTTTATGTGGGAAAAAAAAAATAAAAGAGGTCATTCCTACCCCTGCACAGGTTAGTTTGATAGTTTTCACTACCTTTTTGTTATTATTTAACATGAATACTTGATTTGCACCGTTCTCATCTTATGTACTAAGTATTAATACTGCTTTATATTTTGTATTTACCCTGTGTGGGTGGAACATTGTTTGTTACCTATGACTTTAACCTCAATAAAAAAATATTTTTAAAAAAAAAAAAAAACCTTACCATTACAAAAAATAACAAACGAAATTACCAAAAATACTAAAAAATAATCTTATTCTTACACCCCCCCCCCAAAAAAAAAACAACCCAAAAAAACCAAACCAACCCTATTCTACAAATAAACTATCAGTGAGGCAATCGGCGAAGTTTGCGATGTGGGGGGATGGTAGTTTAGGGGCTAATCTTTTTTTTAGGTAGTTTGTGATGTGCGGGATGGTGGTTTACGGGTTAATAGTTTATTTAGGTAGTTTGCGATGAGGGGGGATGGCGGTTTAGGGGTTAATAGTTAATTAAGGTAGTTTGCAATTTGGGTGGATGGTGGTTTAGGGGTTAATAGTTTTTTTTTAGGTAGTTTGCGATGTGGGCGGATGGTGGTTTAGGGGTTAATAGCTTATTTAGGTAGTTTGCTATGTGGGAGGTGGCAGTTTAGTAGTTAATAGTTTATTTAGGTAGTTTGCAATGTGAGAGGATGGCTGTTTAGGGGTTAATAGCTTATTTAGGTAGATTGTGATGTGGGGGATTGGCAGTTTAGGGGTTAATAATTTCTATTTAGTGTTTGTGGTGTGGGTGGATGGAGGGGGGTTATTAGAATAGGTGCTTATGGTAGGGTGTTAGTTTTTTTAACTTTTTTTTATCGCTTTCGCAAGTAGGGTGTTAGTTTTTTTTTAAACTTTTTTTCTCAATTGATATCTATGGGAGAACACATGCACGTGCCCGTCAAAACTCCGCTAGCAATAAGGTAGATTATGAGTTTTGCATTAAGGCTTTTAACGCTCAAAAATGGCAATTCCAGCGTAATGGCAGTAACGCACTATTACGAGTCGTGTCGGTATAGCTATACCGCAAGCCTTTTAGCCTGTAACACAATGTCCATTCCGCACTCAAAAAAATTATGTTTTTGTGTGGGATTTTCATAGCGCCGGTATTACAGGTTGTGCGGTGAGGCTAAAAAGCTTGCGCAACAGCCTATACCGACATGATCCATACTGCCATCTGAGATCAGTAGTTATGAGTTTTGCTCTACAAAAAAGTTTCACAAAACTCATAACTAAAGTGTTACAAAGTACACTAACACCCATAAACTACCTATTAACCTATAAAACACGGCGCTCCCGCATCTATATTAAACCTTTTAACCCCTAATCTGCCGCCCACCCACATTGCGACTATTAAATAAATGTATTAACCCATAATCTGCCACCCCCGACATCGGCAACACTAATAAAAATTATTAACCCATATCCCGCCGCTCCCCGACATCACCGCCACTCTAATAAAGTTATTAACCCCTAGTCCGCTACTTCCCGACATCGCTGACACTATAATAAAGTTATTAACCCCTAAACCTCTGGCCTCCCACATCTCCGCCCCTAAATAAACCTATTAACCCCTAAACTGTCGGCCCCCCATATTGAAAAAACACTAAATTAAACTATTAACCCCTAAATGTAATACCCCCTAACTTTAAATTAAATTTACAATATAACTATATTAAAATAAATAAAAACTTACCTGTGAAATAAATAAAAAAATAACATTAAACTATAAATTAACCTAACCTTACAATTCTAATAAAATGAAAAATACTACCAATTAAAAAAAACTAACATTACGAGAAAAATTTAAAAAATCTAAAATTGCAAAAAATAATAAACACTAAATTATTAAAAATAAAAAACAGTAAGCTTACAAAAAATAATTAACAAAATGATCAAAAATAAAAACAATTACACCTAATCTAATAGCCGTATAAAAGTAAAAAGCCCCCCAAAATAAAAACACCACATTGCCTACAATAAACTACCAATAGTCCTTAAAAGGGCCTTTTGTAGGGCATTGCCGTAAGTTAAACAGTTTTTTTTGCCTGTAAAATGAATGCAATGTCCCCCAACAGTAAAACCCACCACCCAACCAACCCCCCAAAATAAAAAACCTAACTCTAAAAAAAAAAAACGGCAGCGAGGAGCGGCAAAGACATCCAACATGGAGCGTCCTCTTCATACGTTTTTTTTGTAATTTAGTGTTAATTATTTTTTGTAATTTTAGATTTTTTTTTTTCGTAGTGTTAGGTTTTTTTAAATTTGTAATTTAAATTTTTTAATTGGTAGTATTTTTTATTTTATTAGAACAGTAAGGTTAGGTTAATTTATAGTTTAATCTTATTTTTTTTTTTATTTCACAAGTAAGTTTTTATGTATTTTAAGATAGTTATATTGTAATTTTAATTTAAAGTTAGGGAGGTGTTAGGTTTAGGGGTTAATAGTTTAATTTAGTGTTTTGCGATGTGGGGGTGGCGGATTAGGGGTTAATAGGTTTATTTAGTTGCGGAAATGTGGGAGGCCGGAGGTTTAGGGGTTAATAACTTTATAATAGTGTCAGCGATGTCGGGGAGCGACGGATTAGGGGTTAATAGCTTTATTATAGTGTCGGCGATGTCGGGGAGCGGCGGAATAGGGGTTAATAACTTTTATTAGTGTTGGCGATGTCGGGAGCAACAGATTAGGCGTTAATAACTTTATTTAGGTGTCGCCGATGTTGGGGGCGGCAGATTAGGGGTGTTTAGACTTGGGGTTAATGTTAGGGTGTTAGGTTTAAACATAACATTTTTTTCCTATAGACATCAATGGGGTTGCGTTACAGAGATCTTTCATTCCGCGATTGCAGATGTTAGTTTTTTTCTAACACACTCTCCCCATTGATGTCTATGGAAGAAAGCGTGCACGAGCACGTCAAATCAGCCCTTGGATTTTGTGCGGTATGGAGCTTAACACCACCATATTTTACGCACAAAGAGGCTTTTCAGTAACTCATAATGGCAGTGCTATGGAGGGCGAAATAACGCAACTTTTTTGGCGTTAGTTTTGCAACCTGTTTAGCGCAAAACTCGTAAGCTAGGTGATAATTTGCAATTCTTGGGCTTCCACTGGCAAAAAAACACTTTTTTCGATTTGTAATGCCAGCGGATCCCGAGAATCACTAGCTGTGTTTTCGCTAACGGAAAATTTTAATTTACTGCACGACTTGTAATCCGGCCCTAAAAGGGCAAAGGACTACAATATGTAAGATATCTTGGTATTATGTTAGGCAGAATTCCTGAGAAATGCTACCAGCTACATTATAAGGAACAAAGCTATAATTAACCAAGATCATAAACTGTAGTCGAAGGAAAAAGAAAAAGATGCAGGCACTGCTGTGGGTAACTTAAAAACAATAAGTCTTTATTTGAAAAGCCATAAAAAATAAACAGCTACAACCGCTGTACAGGCAAGAGCAAAAGGTACAAAAAACGACAGAGGCAAGGCAGGGTAGAAAAATAGACAGAAAATTGTCTGACTAGTTTCGAGTGCAGACTGCACTCTTATTCATAGACATACAGAGAGAGGGCTAGGCCTGCCTTTTAAAGGGAAAACAGTTAACTGAAAATTCAGCTGATGTCCATTACTGAAAATTAGGACATATACTTCGGTTAACCCCTCAAAGACAAGTTACGCCTAATCTCTGTGTGAAAGATTAAAAACAATGAACAAAATTCTCAGATTATTGTTGTTATATCAAACAGTGTTACACACTATATCAGTTAGTGTTTTAACGGGGGAGACATATATTAGAGGTAGTTGGCATTTTATGTACTATATCCTAAATGCCATTTAAAAATTATTATTATTATTCTTCTATTCCTGTAAAATAACACAACTATGTAAACTGAACAGTAGTTTTATATGCCTAGTGTCATATATATTAAAATTAAGGCAAGATTGTTATTATACAGGATAGAGAGACAAAAAGTAACTATTCTACTCTAGATTGTCAAGTAATGAGGGAAACCCAAAATAACAGTTATACTTAACAAATGGTTACTTAAATATTAAATACACAGTGTTTGATAACTAAGCTAAGTAAAAATCCTGTTATCAATTTTAGGATTATGTTATATTGTCAACATGAACTTGAAAATATGTGCTAGACTGGTAATGACCTATATGTTAGATATATTGAATATAATAAAATATACAATTCATATATAGCCTAAAGAATTATAAAATAATTCTAAGTATAGAAAAGAAAAAAAGGAGTAAATATAATTTTGGAAAGAATTGGATATTAAGGAAGTCGATAGACTATACTTAGTATTTCTTATTTTTTATTTTTTATTTTTTGTTGCTTTAATTATCGATGAAAAAATTGATATCGCATTCACGATTCATTCCTTTGGGAAAGCGTGTTTGTAATTTAAGCATCCAGAAGAGTTCTTTTCTTTCTAGGGACTTAAATTTATTGCCTCCTCTGATGGATAGATTTACAATGTCAATTATTTTAATAGTGATATTAGCCTCATTAGAAAAGTGTAAGCTGTTAAAGTGGTTAGCTACAGCAGAGTCTTTGTTATAATTTTTAATATCTCTGACATGTTCATTGTAACGTTTTCTAACTTCTCTAGAAGTCTGACCTGTATACTGTAATTTACAGATATTACATGTTAGGAGATATACCACAAAAGTGGTGCTACAATTGGCATAGAAGTCTATATTATATTCTGTCCCTGTACTGGTGCTAGTGTAAGTGTTCCCTTCTTGAATATGTGAACACATGTTGCAGTTACGACTGCCACATTTATAATTTCCTTTTTGTGTCAGCCAATTATGTTCCTTTCTTTTATTTCTAGTGACTAAGCTAGGTGATATAGCCTGTCCTAGGGTTTTTGATCTTTTGGGGACATATTTGATATTGTTGATAAGGGGTCTGAGAATATCATCACCTGAGAGTATGTGTGCATGTTTTTGCATAATTTTTACAATATCATTGTACTGTTTGGAGTATGCTGTGGTGAACACAATTGCTTCTTTAAATTGGGATTCTTTCTTTTTTACCTTATGTTTTTGTATGTCAGTATCTGTGTTGTATTTTCTAATTTCCTTCCTACATTTTTCTAGACTATTGACATTGTATCCTCTACTTGTAAGTCTCTTCTTCAGCTCAAGTGATTGTGTATCATAGATATCATCTGATTTAGTATTTCTGCGTAGCCTAATGAATTGACTACGTGGAATGGACTTTATAAGATGTGTTGGGTGTTGTGACGTTGCATAAAGTATCGTGTTGCCTGCAGACTCCTTACGATAGGTACTAGTGACAATACAGTTTTCAACTATCTCCAATGTTAGGTCTAAGTAATTGACTTTTTTTGTATTATATATTCCTGTAAATCGTAAATTAAATGGATTAGAGTTAGTGTATTCTAAGAAGTTGTTAAATTCTATATCATTTAAAGGTTTTTTGACAATAAACAACAGATCGTCAATATAACGTGTATATATTAGAATGCTCTCAAGCCATGGATTTAGGGTATTATAAATGTGAGATAGTTCCCACCAAGAGACAAATAAATTTGCAAAAGCGGGGGCAAATTTTGCCCCCATGGCGGTACCACATACTTGATTATAAAAACAGCCATCAAACCAAAAATAATTGTGAGATAATAAGAATTTTAACACATCTCCTACGTATTGTTTAGTATAAACATTTACATCCATTTCTCTTTGGAGAAAAAATTCCACTGCTTGTACCCCCAAGTTTTGGGGGATACTGGTGTAGAGTGAGGATACATCAATTACCACCCATGTATAATTCTCTTTCCAAGAGACAGTGTCTAAGATTTCAATAAGTTTCGCACTATCTCTCAGATAGGAAAGTTGTTTTTTTGCAATTGGTTGTAGTATTTCATCTAGCCATGCCCCCAAAGGCTCAAACAAGGACCCCACCCCTGAAACAATGGGTCTCCCTGGAGGGGAGATGGGGTCCTTGTGAACCTTGGGGACATGGTAGAAAATAGGAGTAAGGGGATGTTCAGGAACTAGATTTTTTATGTCTTTTTCTTTAAAGACATTCAGTGTGATCCCTTCCATAATTAATGACTGTAGTTTCTTTTTATATATAAAGATAGGGTTACCTGGGAGTAATCTGTACGTATTGGTATCACTGAGTTGTTTGATAGCTTCATCAAAGTAATCCTTTTTGTTTTGTATAACAATACTGCCGCCCTTATCCGCACTTCTGATGACAATCTCTTTGTTTTCTTGAAGAGATTTTATTGCTTGTCGTTCTCTAAATGGTAGATTATGGGCGGCAGTATTGGTATTACTTTTTTTCTCTAGCTCAAACAGATCTTCCTGGATTAATTTTTGATAGGAATTGATTACAGTCCCCCTATATTGGGTGGGATAAAAATCAGATGCTGTTCTTTTTGGATGAGCAAGCCTATTTGGTTTGTAACTTTCTTGGTCACCACTAAACAAATCTGTGAGAGTGACCAGGGTTTGTGCATCCTCAAATGACAGCATAGGATTTTCAATATGTGACTGTTCATTTATAGGGGTGTCTCTCATGGTGTCTTCTAAGGTAATGTCACTATTTGTAAGGGAAAAGAATCTTTTAAGAGTTAGTTTTCGTATAAACTTGTTAATATCAAGTAAAGTGTTAAAACATGAAAAGTTGCCCGAAGGGGCAAATCCTAATCCCCTAGACAAAACCTGATGTTCCTCTTTTTTAAGAGTATATTTAGAGAGGTTAACCACACTAATATTATCATTAGAAACAGTCATTTGTTGTCTTTGTTCCTCTGGATCGACATTGTGTGATGTTATTGTCCCTTCTTTGTAGACTTGTTTTTCCCTTTTTGGTCTCCATCTTTTCCGTTTCCTTTTTGTTTGGGGTTCCCCGATCGTGTCTTCAGGCCTACTGGTTGTTCTTGATCTCGTGGGTCCACTGCCTCCACCGCCTCCTGTAAAAAATCACATGAAGAGGATGGAGAGATAGAGGGTGAGGAAGAGGAGAGGAGAGAAGAGCAGTTGGAAGAATAGGAAGTGCCTGAAAAACAGGCTTCAGAATCTGATGTTTCTTCTTCAGGAGGATTATGGAACGCCACCTTTCTCTTTTTCTTTTCTTTTTTCTTTAAAATCGATTTGGGTTCACTTGATTCTGTATCTTGGATGGTAGCTTGTTGTCTATTTTTACTTTTTCTATTCTTATTCTTATTTATTCTTTGCTGCCTACGCAAAGCTGCCCAATTATACACTCTTTGTTGTTCATAATCTTCTTTGTCCCTTTGAAATTTTGTGCCTTTTCTCTCAGCTTGTTCCTTGTCTTGTTTAGAGATAGATTCTACCATTTTTTTATTTAGGTTTGTAAATTCCATATGGCCTTTGTGTGATGTAAGTTCATTTTTTTGAGCCATAATGGTTTCTTTTATCTTATCTCTTTTTTTATTTTTTACCCTGACAAGGATATTAAGTAGTGTAAAAGAGCACGTGTTAAGGGCCTCATTCCACTCCTCCATATCCTCAGAATCTTCATATTGGAAGGATGGATACTTTCTTATGCGGAGCCCCCTAGGTATTCGATTGCTTTCTATGTACTTTTCAAAAGCCACAACATCCCACATTAATCTTAGGTCCATAATTAGAGACTGTTCCAGAGTTCTAAAACTGTAGTCCTCTTTTAATCTAACATTATCAGCTAAAATCAATTTAATTAAAATAGTTATATTGCCCAAAATGCTATACTGCATGCAAAACGTACCATTGATCTTACATAAACAAAATCTAAAACAAATTAAAGGGCCAGTAAACCTAGCAAATAATGTTATATAATTCTGCACTTATATAACATTAGCTTAGCGCCAGGTTTCTAAAGCAAATCGTTAAATATATATGTAGCAAATAAATCAGAACTTTGCTCCTGGCTCTACTGAGTGGGTCTATTTTCGTCTCCTAAGCACATCTGGGCACACTGTCTAATCACAGCCGGCCCGATCGTGCTATTAAACTCAATGTAGTTTGCTCCCGCTGCCAGACCAGAGCGGGAGCGAGCTACATTGATTGCGTTGTAACTAGACAGCATGCCCGTGATGAGCTTAGCAGAAGAAAATATACCCGCTCAGTAGAGCCAAATAAATATCTATCTAACAATTTGCTTTAGAAACCTGGTGCTAAGCTAATGTTATATAATTCTGCACTATATGCAGAATTATATAACATTATTGGCTAGATTTACTGGCCCTTTAATAATGCTTGCATGCAATTCATTTTTTTGGGAAAAAAGAGAAGTATTGTGGCCCACAGGCTCTAATCCCCACCACCTATGGTGGCTTGGCATTTTATAAATTAGGTATGTCTCGTAAAAATTGCAGAAGATTGGTTGGTAGAGGCTAACCATGTTGCATTGTTTAAAATTGAAGAAAGCTTAATCAATCTTTTCTCTCTGAAAGCTTTATTACACTGTCCTATCTCTAATTTACCCAGAACTATTAATAAAATAAGAGTATATAAAAACATTTTTATTGCATGGCAGAAATTTTGAAAAGAACTACATTTAAATCTTTTAGTTTCACGATACTTACACATAAGGGATAACCCTAATTTTCCAGAAGGTCAATATTCTAAGGTATTCTATCAATGGAAGTTGAATGGTTAAGAATTAATAGATCAACTGAGGGAACCACAATGCAAATCAATAAACCATTTGAGTCCTTTAAACAAATAAATATTTTAATAGATAAAGACTTTTTTGCATATTTACAGATTTGCCATTTATTTAATGAATTAAAGAGGAAAATATGATTTAAAGAATACTGGGCCAAATAGAACAGGAGTTTAACATTTTTAAAGTAGGAAACCATAATATATTCATCTGGTATATAATTATTCTCCAACCCCAAGGTATTAAAAAATACTGATTATTTATTACAAAGGTGGTTATATGATTTCAATTATTTAGAGCCGCAAATATCACCAATAGCTTAAAAAACCTAGAGATGGGACTAAATCTTTGGCCTGTAGAGAATTTCACATAAAACTTCTAAATAAGCCCTATAGTACTCCTGCAATGATTCTCTTGTGCAATATGTAAATATTGAAGAGCTGATATAATTCATTGTCTTTGGAGATGTCCTAAACTACAAAGGATGTGGAAAATAATTCATTTTTGGTTAAATAAAGTGTTAAATATAAAATTTACCCTGCAGAAAAAACATATTTTTTCCTTGTTGATAAAATGGAACATGTATAAAACATAGCTCTAAATGAATATTCAACTAGCAATTGAGAAAATTGATTTATACTGAAAATTTGAAATTTTAAAAAATTTAGGAAATGGTCTGGAATGATTAAATAGTACCTTATGAGACTCAAATCCAACTGACTTCCTCATTGAATAAATCTAAATTCCTTTTGTCTGCTATTCAGAAGGGTAAATTACCAGATATATTGCAAAAGAAGTAAAGGACAGAAGGTGTTGGACATAAAGGGCTAGATTACAAGTAGAGCGCTAAATTACTGCGCGCCCGCAAACTGGCAAAACCAGCCATTACATTTCAATCCCCTGTTTTCAGACTATAGAAATATAATAATTCACATAAGCTCTTATATACACTACTCACCTAACAAGTGCTCCCACCAACTCCCTTCACATCGTGTCCTCTAACTGTGACTCGGCGCGGCACTGGGTCATCACTAGCCACAGCCCGGTGCCTAGCAACAGACCAGATAAACAAAAATACAAACTAAAAAACTAAATAACTAAAATATTTGGGATTATATATATATATATATATATATATATAAACAAAATGCCTCACACTCTGTAGTATGTACAAACTTTTAATACATCACCTCAGTAGTCACAACATATAACCCAAAATCCGACATTTCGGTCACAGAATTGAACCTTTGTTAAGGTACATCACTATCAATATTACTACAATACACACCTTGTATAGGGAAAGAAAAACAAAATAAAAAACAAAATAACCTGTTAAATATCAAAAGGCAAAAAAGTCAAATAGGTTGGAAAGAATAACAGGCTGCACTGTAGGATAGTAGTAAAAAACAAAACTTTTATTGGATTTCGTTAAAATTTCAAAGCACACATCACAGTTGAATCCCCCTTGCACACAGGAGCTGCTGCTCTCCGACGCGTTTCCTGCTAAAAAAAGCACTTCATCAGGGATAACCGCTGATTCCCTATTTCACCATTTATACACGTAGATCATTTAACCCCTTCAGCACCATAAACATTTAAACAGCAAATTAAAGATATAATATATGTTAGGTACACTGTGTATGTTAAACAGGGGGTATACATCATTACTGTGCTAAAAGTGACTATTACATACTCTAAATGAAACATAAGTATTTAAAAATTTAGAAAGATATATGTACATATCTAATAATCTAATAAAGAGAAATCAAAGTAACTCGTGAAAAACTAGAATCACTACAGTATATTTAATACACTTCTATTCTCCATTTCATATGATGTTCTGTCTTGGACAACTATGGACCCACCTTTATCTGAATTGGTGATCACTAAGTTTAAATTTTTTTGTAAATCTTGTAATGCCTGACATTCTGTCCTAGATAGATTATTAGATTGTTTATGTTTCTTTCTCTCACAATCATGAAACCTAGAATTAAGAACTCAGAGGGGAGCATTGTTTTCTCTACACAGTATAATAATCCGTTTAATAAAATATGTAATTTAGTCAAGAGGTATCTACCAATTTTGGAAAAAGAACCTACACTAACAAACATATCGAATAATGGAATCAAATTTGTCTCAAGAAGGGCTAAGACACTAGGCCAATATGTAAATAGAAACTTTTCAGAACCTGCTAAACATCTTACCACTAGGACAGAGAGTTGGCTCAAAACTAAGAGAGGGACTTTCAAATGTGGAGTTAGACCTTGTAAGTCCTGTCAATATGTCAAATCAGAGGAGACTTTCATGTCCCATATCACTGTGAATTTAGAATATACCAACATTTTACCTGCCAGTCATATTATGTGGTCTATTTGATTTACTGCAAGTTGTGTGGTTGTCAATACACAGGGAGAACTATCAGACTCATAAAGGATCGCATACGCGAACATTTATTATCATTGGAAGCATTGGAGCCTAAAACTCCAGTGGCCAAACATTTTGCAGGACATCGAGCAGGCCAATCATATACAAAAATAATCGTTGATCAAATATTATCCCTTTTTCATTTTCAGATAATAGACAGAATACCAAAAAGAACCACAGGGGGGGACAGACTAGCTAAGCTCAATAGAAAAGAGGCTTTCTGGATCCATAAGCTTAAGACAGGCTATCCAAAAGGAATAAATAAAATCTGGGACCTAAAACTATATACTGGCATTTAGGTTTGAATTTTATACCTTTAATGATAATATGTCTGTCAAGGGCCTATTTTCTTATATCTGTATATTGATCTGAACCCCTAAACAAGTCACTATATACATATTAATGAGAAGAGTATGTTATTGTTTTAGGGGCTAAATTACATCACTTTTGGAATATTTTCCACTCACGCTTTAGTCTTAGTCAGAACACCCTAAGTAATGTTAAAGGGACACTGAACCCCAATTTTTTCTTTTGTAATTCAGAAAGAGCATGCAATTTTAAGCAACTTTCTAATTTACTCCTATTATAAATTTTTCTTCGTTCTCTTGCTATCGTTATTTGAAAAAGAAGGCATCTAAGCTTTTTTTTGGTTTCAGTACTCTGGACAGCACTTTTTTATTGGTGGATGAATTTATCCACCAATCAGCAAGGACAACCCAGGTTGTTCACCAAAAATGGGCCGGCATATAAACTTACATTCTTGCATTTCAAATAAAGATACCAAGAGAATGAAGAAAATTTAATAATAGGAGTAAATTAGAAAGTTGCTTAAAATTTCATGCTCAATCTGAATCACGAAAGAAAAATTTTGGGTACAGTGTCCCTTTAATAAACTAATGTGTACCATAACATGTATAACTTTGTATTGCCATCTATAATTGTATGTATATGGTAAACTAGGGTATTTGCATCGCATTGACCCATACATGCCCATAAATCTGTATGGATATAGTGAGAAAAGGTATTTGCGCTACATAGATCAATATTTGATCGCTAACTATTTATGTAAGCATGATCAGGTACTGATACATATTCAACAATGTATATAAATTTACACTTAACACTTAAATTATGACTGAGATCATTAGTTTACTTCAAAAAGCCATACAGACATATCATGCGAGAATAGAAGTGTCTTAAATATACTGTAGTGATTCTAGTTTTTCACAAGTTACTTTGATTTCTCTTTATTAGATTATTAGATATGTACATATATCTTTCTAAATTTTTAAATACTTATGTTTCATTTAGAGTATGTAATAGTCACTTTTAGCACGGTAATGATGTATACCCCCTGTTTAACATACACAGTGTACCTAACATATATTATATCTTTAATTTGCTGTTTAAATGTTTATGGTACTGAAGGGGTTAAATGACCTACGTGTATAAATGGTGGAATAGGGAATCAGCTGTTATCCCTGATGAAGTGCTTTTTTTAGCAGGAAACGCGTCGGAGAGCAGCAGCTCCTGTGTGCAAGGGTGATTCAACTGTGATGTGTGCTTTGAAATTTTAACGAAATCCAATAAAAGTTTTGTTTTTTACTACTATCCTACAGTGCAGCCTGTTATCCTTTCCAACCTATTGGACTTTTTTGCTGTTATGAACCAGTGTTGGGAAATCGCTGTGATGAAAGGATATGCTGGATCAGTCATGTCTCTGAGGTGTAAGTGCTGCTGATAGCGTGCAGTCAATTGAGCTGAATAGCAGGTGTGTACAGCGTCTTGGATCCACAAGGAGAGCAACAAGGTTATAGCAACCTGCTTCCCCTCCCTGCAGTGAGTAGGACCGGGTGGACACTTTCGTCTGAAATCATAAGGTATTGTCCGGTGTCGGGAAAAACGTATAAAACTTTGTGAGAGCAAGATACCTCCTTATTAATTGAATCAGATTTTTTGAAAATGTGAAAAATCGGCTATTTTATACTCTCTGTTTTTTCACACTTGTCTTGTTGTTCTATTACAATATCGTTATCTGCATTGAATATACTTAGACTCAACATTGGTCAAGAGAAAGTTGTGAATTCACATGAACTTATATTTATTATATTAAGTGCATTCAATAGTGTACTATTGCACGCTTGCACACTAAAAAACCTCAGAGATAGTCTCAAAATATAGACCAGTTTGCCTAGTACAGTGCCCTATGGAGAATTTGTATGAATGTTGATGCACAAATATCGAAAAGGCAACAAAAACCAATTTATGTAAAAAAAACTATATTGTTTATAGCCATTGTTTATACAGCAATTTAGAGAAAAAAGAAAAGAGAACAATAGTATCAGTATATGCCATCTGTGCTCACGTCTGGTTCCCATGGCAACCAACACACAACTAAAATATTGGCATGGCAACAAAATCTAGACAAACTCATGATCAAAGAGTCAAAACCGTAAGAGAACTACTAATGACAGTTCAACAAAAACAACATTTCACCTCTGTATTATGTCTAAATATTTGTTAACATTTTTAATGCTATTCATAGAGCTATAAGTATCATAGAGCTACAGAACTATAAGTATTTAAATGGTTGAGTATGGAAACCAAGAGGAGATGCACACATTCACTCCCGCTCATCTCAATACAATATTTATCATCTGTCAGACAGAAACAGGATAAGCATTTTTTTTTTATTTTGGTCCCCATTGTGCCATTGTCTGAAGCTTGTATATCCACTTAGTATCTCTTTATAGAAGTTCTTTATTCACATCACCACCCCTTGGGGGTCTCTTAATCTGGTCAATAACATAACATAAATCCACCACTGTGTGTTTAGCATTCACAAAGTGTAGGGCTACCGGATGTTCACTGGTACCTATTTTAACGCTAGTTGGATGGTAGACTGACGAGACCTCTTAGATCATCTCACCAGAGGAGGAGCTGTACTTCATCAGGCCCTACATTTATTTCTTCTAGCCTTAAAGTGTAACCTCTTTTCACAAGCTATGAATTTGGAATAAACATTGCTTCTGCCAACTCTGTATATGGGCATGGAATATATTTGTGTAAAATTACTATTTCACCTCTCAAGTGCCTTTTTTCTAGAGTAAACCGACCCAGCTTAGCTAACATCTCCTCAGAGTTTAAGTCCTCCATTCCCCTAGTTTTGTGGCCCTTATCTAAACTTTTCCTAAAACTGTAATGTCCTTTTTTTTAAATTGGTCCCCAGAACTGCTTTCCATACTCAAGGTGAGTTCTTTTTATCTATGCCTCTTTTACTGCAGACTAGTATCTTATTAGCATTTGAACCCATTGCCTTGCATTGTGCACTTATTCTTAGCTTGTTGTCTATATGTATGCCTTAATCATTTTCCCCCTTTGTTAAGTCTAGTCGATTTAAATAATATGTTGACTGCATATTTTTACTTTAAAAATGTAGAACCTTACATTTACCAGTATTGTATTATATCTCATCTGACATTTACCAGTTCATTCTTCCAATTTTTGTAAATCCCCATAAAAAGCAATTACCTCCAGCACTGACCTAATCACCTTACAAAACTTTCTATCAGCTGGAAAAATAGAGATATTTAATCCTTCCTCCTTGTCATTAATAAAAATATTAAAATGAACAGAGCCTAGTACTGAACCTTGGGGCATACACTAATTAATTTTGCCCAATATGACTATGATCCATTAACTACTACTCATTGCTCCCTGTCTTTATTCACAAGCAAACATTTTCATCTATTCCCATTTCCTTCATTTTGTTCAATGATCTCTCATGTGGCACTATATCAAAAGCCTTTGCAAAATCCAAGAATATCCCATCAAATAATTCACCTTTATCTATATTCTTGCTTAATTCCTCAGAGAATCTAATTAGATTACAGTACCCTTGCCAAATTACTACACCGATTGGTCAAAAATTGTAATTTTGATATTCATTTCATATTTATTCTTAAAGTTTATAAAGTATATTAATATATCAATGTTGGTTGTGCAAAGGGGAATGAGTAGTAAAGGCGTTATCTATCTTTTTAAACAATAAAAATTTTTGTGTCGACTGTAGCTTTAATCATGTTGATTGATTTTTTAGTTTTGTAACCATTTCTTATTCCATGTTATATTGGCTGCCATGATCGGGTATATAACCGTTTAGGAGACAGACCCTCGGGCAGTGGTAGTGAGTTGCAGACACCGACCATTGACCCGGGAATCAGGATTGTGGATGTGGATAGTTGAGATTCTGTGATTCGTAATTGCAGGAAGTTATTCCAGGGATCAGGAACTGGAAAACACATCTACCCAACATATTCAGGCTCCATAGAAAACAGGTAGTATTGAGCATAAGAGCACATGACTGCAGACTTGACAAACACAGCAGAAGATTCTGGCAACTGAGACATGCTGCAGGACACAGAGTGTACAATATGGCTGAGGTGGAAGACTGTAAAGCACAATAATAGTTAACTGGTAATTGTGATGTTGTAGGATTCAGAATGTATGATATAGCTGTAGCAAATTACTGAATAATAACAGGAATACAAATTAGTAGCTGCAGGATTTAGAGTACATGCAGTAGCTGAAACAGATGACTGGATAATAGCAGCAAGCAAATTGGTAGCTGCAGGATTTAGAGTACACGCAGTAGCTGAAACAGATGGCTGGATAATAACAGCAAACAAATTGGTAGCTGCAGGATTTAGAGTACACGCAGTAGCTGAAACAGATGGCTGGATAATAACAGCAAACAAATTGGTAGCTGCAGGATTTAGAGTACACGCAGTAGCTGAAACAGATGACTGGATAATAGCAGCAAGCAAATTGGTAGCTGCAGGATTTAGAGTACACACAGTAGCTGAAACAGATGGCTGGATAATAACAGCAAACAAATTGGTAGCTGCAGGATTTAGAGTACAGGCAGTAGCTGAAACAGATGACTGGATAGTAACAGCAAACAAATTGGTAGCAGCAGGATTTAAAGTACAGGCAGTAGCTGAAACAGATGACTGGATAATAACAGCAAACAAATTGGTAGCTGCAGGATTTAGAGTACACGCAGTAGCTGAAACAGAAGACTGGATAATAACAGCAAACACATTGGTAGCTGCAGGATTTAGAGTACACGCAGTAGCTGAAACAGAAGACTGGATAATAACAGCAAACAAATTGGTAGCTGCAGGATTTAGAGTACACGCAGTAGCTGAAACAGAAGATTGGATAATAACAGCAAACAAATTGGTAGCTGCAGGATTTAGAGTACACGCAGTAGCTGCAACAGAAGACTGGATAATAACAGCAAACAAATTGGTAGCTGCAGGATTTAGAGTACACGCAGTAGCTGAAACAGAAGACTGGATAATAACAGCAAACAAATTGGTAGCTGCAAGATTTAGAGTACAC
The DNA here is from genome assembly GCF_027579735.1 of Bombina bombina. Taxonomy (NCBI): domain Eukaryota; kingdom Metazoa; phylum Chordata; class Amphibia; order Anura; family Bombinatoridae; genus Bombina; species Bombina bombina. The sequence continues at coordinate 1,117,345,888 of NC_069500.1, forward strand.
GCAGTAGCTGAAACAGAAGACTGGATAATAACAGCAGATTGGAAACTGAAATATAATACAAAGTTCAGAGCATAGTACAGTTGTAGCAGATGACAGAATGAGCACAGCAATACAGACTTGTAGCTGAAATGTGTTGCAGAGTTCAGAGTATACAAAATAGTTATGTCAAGGAAACAAAGCAGAATATATCTGGATACTTGTGGTTAGTAGAATACTGGCATAGGTCATAAGGCAGGACAGTTAACTTGAACGCATAAAGAAAGGCACTCTTGAACAGACACAGAGGGATCTGCTTTCAGAGCAGAGAAGCAGTCTTAAAGTGACAGCAACAGCATGCAGGCAGGAAAGACATTGGCAACAACTACAATACATATTTATATTAAATGTAATATTATTAACATATTTGGAGAATTATCCAATTTATATGTTTCTACAGATGGGTAAACAACTGATTAAAGGAAGTCAGTCAAATTGTTGGCCTGTTGAAGTAAAAAAACATGTTATAGTACATAATATTAGAATATTAAGAAAAAATGGATTGTGGGGATGATTTGAACCTAAAACAGAAGGGTGCTTGTAGTGGACATGGTGTTACTACAGAAGAATTAGAGATATCACTCAAAATAGTTAGAGTCTTGACTAAACACATTCAGGATGCAGGCATCGGGGTATATGAGAGAACTGTTCAAAGACTATTAGCTGAAGAGTGCCTGTTAGCCAGAAACTCTGTTCGGAAACCATCCCACAATACATTATTTTCTAAATATTCTTTACAGAAATATATGTGATACACATACAATTTCAGCAATCTTGTACTGTGACCTGTTTTTTTGTTTCTTTAATGAAAAGTCATGTTTACCCAAATGTAAAAACATAAACGTGCTGATTTACCAAATATTTTAATAATATTTAATCAAATTACACATAAATATGTATTGCAGATGATGCCAATATAGCATGGAATAAGAAGTGGTTACACAAAAAAAAAAATCAACACTATTAAGAATAAATATGAAATTAATATAAAAAAATTACGATTTTTGACCAATAGGACTAATACTTTGGCAAGGTTCTGTAGTTTGAAATGATCTATTTCTCATAAAACTATTGATTTGAACTCACTATCTTGTTTCCACAAATATACTCTTGAATATAATCCTTTATAATCCCTTCCAGTATCTTGCCCATTACTGATTGTCAGGCTTACTGTCTATAGCTTCCTGGATCAGCCGTGCCTTCCACCAACACTGTTAATCATGTTACCCTTCTCATATTTTAATGTATCTATATTTGACCTTGTAGAATACAGGATATGTTTGTCTACTACATAATCTCTGCAGCCCTAACTAATCTCCACCCTCATTTGTTACACTGCCCAGTGCAATTACCTTAGTTAAACTACCTGAGCCCCCTTCAACTCATGCTCCTAAACAGTAACTGTAGTAAACTTTTTGACATTTTCTAATACATGATAATACAACTAAAGATTTGACAGGGCAGACAAGGGGGTAAAATCACTTGTTACTGGCAGCTAAGGAGGTAAAATCATTCATTTGTATTCGTATATATTTCCTTTCAATAAGAGATACATGATCCTATAAGTAGGCGTCTATACTAAATAAAGATAAAACTATCTCCATTCTAACTGAAACCAGGACAAGTTTAGAGAAATAAATTTTAAAAGGGAGAGTAAAGTGAAAATTAAACTTTAAAGGAACATGAAACCAAAAAAATTTCTTTCATGATTTAAGTAGAACATACAATTTTAAACAACTTTCCAGTTTACTTCTATTATCAAATTTGCTTCATTCTCTTGATATCATTTGTTGAAGGAACAGCAATGCACTACTGGTTTCTAACTGAACACATCAATGAGCCAATGACAATCGAGGTTCTCTCTGTCACACACACAGCCCCCTCCCCAGTACGTATATACAGATATATATTATAGAGGTTCCCTTTGTTACACACACAGCCCCCTCCCCAGTACTTATATACAGATATATATTATAGAGGTTCCCTTTGTCACACACACAGCCCCCTCCCCACTACTTATATACAGATATATATTATAGAGGTTCCCTTTGTCACACACAAAGCCCCCTCCCCAGTACTTATATAAAGATATATATTATAGAGGTTCCCTTTGTCACACACACAGCCCCCTCCCCAGTACTTATATACAGATATATATTATAGAAGTTCCCTTTGTCACACATACAGCCCCTCCCCAATACTTATATACAGATATATATTATAGAGGTTCCCTCTGTCACACAAATACAGCCCCCTCCCCAGTACTTATATACAGATATATATTATAGAGGTTCCCTCTGTCACACAAATACAGCCCCCTCCCCAGTACTTATATACAGATATATATTATAGAGGTTCCCTCTGTCACACAAATACAGCCCCCTACCCAGTACTTATATACAGATATATATTATAGAGGTTCCCTCTGTCACACACACAGCCCCCTCCCCAGTACTTATATACAGATATATATTATAGATGTTCCCTCTGTCACAAACACAGCCCCCACCCCAGTACTTATATAAAGATATATATTATAGATGTTCCCTCTGTCACGAACACAGCCCACTCCCCAGTACTTATATACAGATATACTGTATATTATAGAGGTTCCCTTTGTTACACACACAGCCCCCTCCCCAGTACTTATATACAGATATATATAATAGAGGTTCCCTTTGTCACAGAAGGGAAGGCGGCAGGCACTACTAGACAGACCCACAAGCGTAAGTAGTAAAAAAAACAAAGTCTTTATTGAGGGCACTTAGCCATATTAAAAAGGCAGACTGACAGGCAGGGGAAACAGAACAACAAGGTCTTACGCGTTTCGCGCCCCCTAGTGGCGCTTACTCATAGACTGTTGTCTATGTTACAACCTTAACAATTTATAGGCTAAACAGAAAAAAGGTTAACCCTTCAGCAGCCAGATAAAAAACAGGTTAAAAACATAGCTGGTTCTGGGTAGATACAGGACAATTGTAATTAATAGTTAATAAACAAAATTACAAAGAACACAGTCATTAAATGTAAGAGCCAGTAATGGAGCTACTTAATGCATCAAGATACAAAATTCAAAACCGAAAATTATGAAGTTGGGAAAAGATATATTCTTTAAGATAAAGGATATTGCACCATTGATTACAAGAAAATTAATTTGTATAGTTTTCTTTGTTATTGCTAGCAAAAAAAAACAATTATAAGAGCATTGTACAGTTAGCTGATGCACAGAGATATTATGCTAACAAAAAAAGGAAAAAACAATTAAGAGGGAAATACAAGCCATAGATATCAAACATTGATAATTTAACATAATCTAGTTATCAATAAAATAACTGATATTGCATTCCCTATTCATGCCAGTGGGATGGCATGTTTTAAGTTTTAAAATCCAATATAATTCTTTCTTCTCTAATATCTTGGATTTATTGCCTCCTCTTGGGGGAACTATAGCTATATCTATGATTTGCAAAGCCAATTCTGCTTGATTAGAAAAATGAACATAATTAAAGTGGTTAGCAACAGCAGAGTCAGAATCATAATTCTTAGTATCCCTAATATGTTCATTAAATCTAGTTCTAACATGACGTGATGTCATGCCTACATACTGGCAGAAACAAAGTTTGCATGTGAGTAAATAAACTGCATATTGAGTAGAACAGTTAGCATAAAAATCTATATTGTAGGTGTTGTTATCAGCAGAGCAGCGAAAGGTGTCACCCTGTAGGATGTTAGGACACGCATAACAAATTTTAGCCCCACATTTATAAGTACCTTTTTTGGACAGCCAGTTTTTTGGCATATAAACTGTATATTATAGAGGTTCCCTTTGTTACACACACAGACCCCTCCCCAGTACTTATATACAGAAATATATTATAGAGGTTCCCTTTGTTACACACACAGCCCCCTCCCCAGTACTTATATACAGATATATATTATAGAGGTTCCCTTTGTCACACACACAGCCCCCTCCCCAGTACTTATATACAGATATATATTATAGAGGTTCCCTCTGTCACCCACACAGCCCCCTCCTCAGTATTTATATACAGATATACACTGTGTGCAGAATTATTAGGCAAATGAGTATTTTGACCACATCATCCTCTTTATGCATGTTGTCTTACTCCAAGCTGTATAGGCTCGAAAGCCTACTACCAATTAAGCATATTAAGTGATGTGCATCTCTGTAATGAGAAGGGGTGTGGTCTAATGACATCAACACCCTATATCAGGTGTGCATAATTATTAGGCAACTTCCTTTCCATTGGCAAAATGGGTCAAAAGAAGGACTTGACAGGCTCAGAAAAGTAAAAAATAGTGAGATATCTTGCAGAGGGATGCAGCACTCTTAAAATTGCAAAGCTTCTGAAGCGTGATCATCGAACAATCAAGCGTTTCATTCAAAATAGTCAACAGGGTCGCAAGAAGTGTGTGGAAAAACCAAGGCGCAAAATAACTGCCCATGAACTGAGAAAAGTCAAGCGTGCAGCTGCCAAGATGCCACTTGCCACCAGTTTGGCCATATTTCAGAGCTGCAACATCACTGGAGTGCCCAAAAGCACAAGGTGTGCAATACTCAGAGACATGGCCAAGGTAAGAAAGGCTGAAAGACGACCACCACTGAACAAGACACACAAGCTGAAATGTCAAGACTGGGCCAAGAAATATCTCAAGACTGATTTTTCTAAGGTTTTATGGACTGATGAAATGAGAGTGAGTCTTGATGGGCCAGATGGATGGGCTCGTGGCTGGATTGGTAAAGGGCAGAGAGCTCCAGTCCGACTCAGACGCCAGCAAGGTGGAGGTGGAGTACTGGTTTGGGCTGGTATCATCAAAGATGAGCTTGTGGGGCCTTTTCGGGTTGTGGATGGAGTCAAGCTCAACTCCCAGTCCTACTGGCAGTTTCTGGAAGACACCTTCTTCAAGCAGTGGTACAGGAAGAAGTCTGCATCCTTCAAGAAAAACATGATTTTCATGCAGGACAATGCTCCATCACACGCGTCCAAGTACTCCACAGCGTGGCTGGCAAGAAAGGGTATAAAAGAAGAAAATCTAATGACATGGCCTCCTTGTTCACCTGATCTGAACCCCATTGAGAACCTGTAGTCCATCATCAAATGTGAGATTTACAAGGAGGGAAAACAGTACACCTCTCTGAACAGTGTCTGGGAGGCTGTGGTTGCTGCTGCACGCAATGTTGATGGTGAACAGATCAAAACACTGACAGAATCCATGGATGGCAGGCTTTTGAGTGTCCTTGCAAAGAAAGGTGGCTATATTGGTCACTGATTTGTTTTTGTTTTGTTTTTGAATGTCAGAAATGTATATTTGTGAATGTTGAGATGTTATATTGGTTTCACTGGTAAAAATAAATAATTGAAATGGGTATATATTTGTTTTTTGTTAAGTTGCCTAATAATTATGCACAGTAATAGTCACCTGCACACACAGTTATCCCCTTAAAATAGCTATAACTAAAAACAAACTAAAAACTACTTCCAAAACTATTCAGCTTTGATATTAATTAGTTTTTTGGGTTCATTGAGAACATGGTTGTTGTTCAATAATAAAATTAATCCTCAAAAATACAACTTGCCTAATAATTCTGCACTCCCTGTAAATTATAGAGGTTCCCTCTGTCACACACACAGCCCCCTCCCCAATACTTATATACAGATATATATTATAGATGTTCCCTCTGTCACGAACACAGCCCCCTCCCCAGTACTTATATACAGATATATATTATAGAGGTTCCCTCTATCACACACACAGCCCCCTCCCCAGTACTTATATACAGATATATATTATAGATGTTCCCTCTGTCACGAACACAGCCCCCTCCCCAATACTTATATACAGATATATATTATAGAGGTTCCCTCTATCACACACACAGCCCCCTCCCCAGTACTTATATACAGATATATATTATAGATGTTCCCTCTGTCACGAACACAGCCCCCTCCCCAGTACTTATATACAGATATATATTATAGATGTTCCCTCTGTCACAAACACAGACCCCTCCACAGTACTTATATACATATGTATATAGTGGTTTCATTTGTCACACACACACAGCCCCCTCCCCAGTACACATACAGATGTATATTATAGAGGTTCCCTTTGTCACCTACACAGCCCCTTCCACAGTAGGTCATAGCAGGGGACAACTCATCTAAATTATGTACAGATATATATTATAGAGGTTCCCTCTGTCACAAACACAGACCCCTCCCCAGTACTTATATACAGATGTAAATGGAGGTTCCATTTGTCACACACACACAGCCCCCTCTCCAGTACACAAATAGATGTATATTATAGAGGTTCCCTTTGTCACACACACAGCCCCTTCCCCAGTAGGCCATAGAAGGGGACAACTCATCTAAATTAAAGTGGACATTAAGGAACAATAATGTGCTAGATTATTTTATTGATATACTATTGTTTTAAAAAAATTGTGTGTTCAACCTGTAAAAATTGGTTAAATGCATAGTTAAAGTCATCTCCACACACATCAGCATGGACTTTTGGGAGCCAGTAAATGGCAGGTAATCACATATTCTGTCCCTGATTGGCTCAGTGGTTGTGTTAAGCTCATGAGCAGTAGTGGTTTAACTGCTGGTTTAACTCGTTTGTAGTTCTTTTCAAGTTTTCAACAGTAGTGCTGTGTGATAATAAAATTCCCTAGCACATAGAACATTGCATTATTGTTCCATTATGGTGGATTAGGGGTTAATAACTTTATTATAGTAGTGGTGAGGTCCGGTCGGCAGATTAGGGGTTAATAAGTGTAGGTAGGTGTTGGCGACGTTGAGGGGGGCAGATTAGGGGTTAATAAATATAATATAGGGGTCGGCGGTGTTAGGGGCAGCAGATTAGGGGTGCATAAGTATAACGTAGGTGGAGGCGGTGTGCGGTCGGCAGATTAGGGGTTAAAAAATTTAATCGAGTGGCGGCGATGTGGGGGGGCCTCGGTTTAGGGGTACATAGGTAGTTTATGGGTGTTAGTGTACTTTAGAGCACAGTAGTTAAGAGCTTTAAGAACCGGCGTTAGCCCAAAAAGCTCTTAACTCCTGTTTTTTTTCTGCGTCTGGAGTTTTGTCGTTAGAGTTCTAAAGCTTACTTCAGCCAAGACTCTAAATACCAGCGTTAGAAAGATCCCATTGAAAAGATAGGATACGCAATTGGCGTAGGGGGATCTGCGGTATGGAAAAGTCGCGGCTGCAAAGTGAGCGTTAGACCCTTTAATGACTGACTCCAAATACCAGCGGGCGGTAAAAACCAGCGTTAGGAGCCTCTAACGCTGGTTTTGACGGCTACCGCCAAACTCTAAATCTAGGCGTATGATAGCTACAATATAACTAATAGTTACATTTGTATCTATCTTAGGGTTTATATTTATTTTACAGGCAACTTTGTATTTATTTTAACTAGGTACAATAGTTATTAAATAGTTATTAACTATTTAATAACTTCCTAGTTAAAATAAAGACAAATATACCTGTAAAATAAATCCTAACCTAAGTTACAATTATACCTAACACTACACTATAATTAAATAAATTACCTAAACTAACTACAATTAAATACAATTAAATTAAATAAACTAAAGTACAAAAAAACCCAAACACTAAATTACAGAAAATAAAAAATAATTACAAGAATTTTAAACTAATTACACCTAATCTAATCCCCCTAATAAAATAAAAAAGCCCCCCAAAATAATAAAATTCCCTACCCTATACTAAATTACAAATAGCCCTTAAAAGGGCTTTTTGCTGGTCATTGCCCCAAAGTAATCAGCTCTTTTACCTATAAAAAAAAAGACAATACCCCCCCCAACATTAAAACCCACCACCCACACACTCAACCCTACTCTAAAACCCACCCAATTCCCCCTTAAAAAAACCTAACACTACCCCCTTGAAGATCACCCTACCTTGAGCCGTGTTCACCCAGCCGGGCACAAGTGGTCCTCCAGAGGGGCAGAAGTCTTCATCCGATCCGGACAGAAGAGGACCTCCAGACGAGCAGAAGTCCTCATCCAGGCGGCATCTTCTATTTTCATCCATCTGGAGCGGGTCCATCTTGAAGCCAGCCGACGCAGAGCATCCTCTTTTCCGACGACTCCCGACGAATGAAGGTTCCTTTAAATGACGTCATCCAAGATGGCATCCCTTGAATTCCGATTGGCTGATAGGATTCTATCAGCCAATCAGAATTAAGGTTGGAAAAATCCTATTGGCTGATGCAATCAGCCAATAGAATTGAGCTTGCATTCTTGGCTGATTGGAACAGCCAAAAGAATGCGAGCTCAATCCTATTGGCTGATCCAATCAGTCAATAGGATTTTTTCTACCTTAATTCTGATTGGCTGATAGAATCCTATCAGCCAATCGGAATTCAAGGGACGCCATCTTGGATGACATCATTTAAAGGAACCTTCATTCGTCGGGAGTCGTCGGAAGAAGAGGATGCTCCACGTCGGCTGGCTTCAAGATGGACCTGCCTCGCTCCGGATAGATGAAGATAGAAGATGCCGCCTGGATGAAGACTTCTGCTCGTCTGAAGGTCCTCTTCTGCCAGATCGGATGAAGACTTCTGCCCCTCTGGAGGACCACTTGTGCCCGGCTGGGTGAAGATGGCTCAAGGTAGGGTGATCTTCAAGGGGGTAGTGTTAGGTTTTATTAAGGGGGGATTGGGTGGGTTTTAGAGTAGGGTTGGGTGTGTGGGTGGTGGGTTTTAATGTTGGCAGGGTATTGTCTTTTTTTTTTTTACAGGTAAAAGAGCTGATTACTTTGGGGCAATGCCCCGCAAAAAGCTCTTCTAAGGGCTATTTGTAATTTAGTATAGAGTAGGGAATTTTATTATTTTGGGGGGCTTTTTAATTTTATTAGGGGGATTAGATTAGGTGTAATTAGTTTAAAATTCTTGTAATTATTTTTTATTTTCTGTAATTTAGTGTTTTGTTTTTTTGTACTTTAGTTTATTTAATTGTATTTAATTGTAGTTAGTTTAGGTAATTTATTTAATTATAGTGTAGTATTAGGTGTTATTGTAACTTAGGTAAGATTTTATTTTACAGATAAATTTGTACTTATTTTAACTAGGTAGCTATTAAATAGTTAATAACTATTTAATAACTATTGTACCTAGTTAAAATAAATACAAAGGTGCCTGTAAAATAAATATAAACCCTAAGATAGATACAAATGTAACTATTAGTTATATTGTAGCTATCTTAGGGTTTATTTTACAGGTAAGTATTTAGTTTTAAATAGGAATAATTTAGTTAATTGTAGTAATTTTATTTTGTTTTATTTAAATTATATTTAAGTTAGGGGGTGTTAGGGTTAGGTTTAGACTTAGGTTTAGGTGTTAATTAATTTAATATAGTAGCGGCGACGTTGGGGGTGGCAGATTAGGGGTTAATAATTGTAGGTAGGTGTCGGCGATGTTAGGGACGGCAGATTAGGGGTTAATAAAATTTAACTAGTGTTTGTGAGGTAGGAGTGTGGCGGTTTAAGGGTTAATATATTTATTAAAGTGGCGGCGATGTTCGTTCGGCAAATTAGGGGTTAAAAACTTTATTTAAGTGTTTCTGATGTGGGGGGGGGCTCGGTTTAGGGCTTAATAGGTAGTTTATGGGTGTTAGTGTACTTTTTAGCACTTTAGTTAAGAGTTTTATTTTACGGCGTTAGCCCATAAAACTCTTAACTACTGACTTTTAAATGCGGTAGGAGTCTTGACAGGAGAGGATCTACCGCTCACTTCTTCCAAGACTCGTAATACCGGCGTTAGGCAAATCCCATTAAAAAGATAGGATACGCAATTTACGTAAGGGGATTTGCGGTATGCTCGAGTTGCGGAAGAAAAGTGAGCGGTACACCTTTACCTGCCAGACTCGTAATACCAGAGGGCTTTAAAAAGCAGTGTTGGGACCTCTCAACGCTGCTTTTTAAGGCTAACGCAAGACTCGTAATCTTGCTGATTGTTTTTAAAAAAACCTGCATCAGTATCATTCATGGGGCCCCTTAGAGGAAGTCGGGCCCTCGGACAAGGACCAATTTGCCCGACTTGTCAGTCCGCCTCTGCTTCTTGGTTCAGATATGATATGAATATTTGAATTAATGTCTGTAATTAATGTTATCTGTACTCTTTTTTAACCTCAATAAAAAGAATAAACTAAAAAACAAAAAATTAGATGTTAAACTCTATAGCTAATTCTAAGCAGTAAGAATCTCCTGTTCCCTGATCCTTAAAGGCATATTGAAAAGTGCTCATTTGATAAAAACAAATATTTTAAATCAAAGTAAACATAAAAAGAAACAGATTGTGTAAAAAACAGCAGACAACTTACTCTTTTTCTTGCAAAATGAACCCCTGCCCCCAGTGTAAAGTTTCATTCAGCCAGTTCTGAGCATGAGCAAATCAGACTCCCTGTTTATATAGTCTATTCACTTAATACTAAACTAACTCTGGAAGTTTTATGACATCATGCTAGATAAGCTTTCTGTAGAGACCACAGCCTCCTTGTAGGGCTGTGACAGGAAGTAACTGACACTGCACAAATTAAGTTTAATAAATAAATGAAAGGTAAAATTAATTTAAATACATGAATAATACATATTGCAGTGGTCTGTATCAAGTTTATACCTTTGTTTATTGCTTTTTAATAACTACAATGAAAAAGACTGATTAATACCCTTTCAGACATAAGTTAGGATTATATGAACACATGCAAACACTACTCCTCCTCTACATTGTTCCATCATAAGTTTCACACTATTCCTACTCTACACTATTCCATTGCAAAACACACATACACAGAGTGTCACTACATCAGCGATCTACCTTCATATGGTAAAGGGAGCACTATTTGAGGAACATTGGAATGTAAAATATGCATAACTACCTTCGGGTTTAGCTCTGTAGGTCTAATGTGATGCCGAAGGTCATGATATCCGAAGTCACAAAGTTAGCGTGCATCAAGTTTTGCTTGCATGCAAACATTTTACTTTCAACTTGTAATACGCACGCTAACCCGCGCTCATTAAAAGTTTACTTTCAGTGGTGTTTGCAAGCAAAATCACTAAATAGCATGTAATTCTCCTTGACAGATGCTTTATCAAACAGTGACATAATTTTATGGAAATTTTAAACACCATTAACTGCAGCTTGGAGGATAGAATAAAATTGTTGGTGGTCCTCACCAGTACCAATGTTTATTTGGTCAGATCTGTAGCCCACCCAAATTATAAAGTTTAATTCTGAAACACAAAATTCAATAGTCATAACATATTTGACTATATACAGATTACTTTATATAACTGGACACAAATAAACCTATAAAATACACATTAGTTTGCTATATAAGATGCATATAAAGTTATTATGCATCTTATATTCTATTATGGGTAGTCATCCCTATACAAAGCTTAAAGGGCCACTAAACCCAAAACCTTTCTTTCATGATTCAGATAGAGAATAGAAATTTAAGCAACATTACAATTTACTTCCATTATTTAGTTTGCTTCATTTTTTAGATATCCTTAGTTGAAGAAAAAGCAATGCACATGGTGAGCCAATCACACGAGGACTCTGTGTGCAGCAACCAATCAGCAGCTACTGAGCATATCTAGATATGCTTTTCAGCAAAGAATATCAAGAGAATAAAACAAATTAGATAATATAAGTAAATTAGAAAGATGTTTAAAATTGCATTCTCTTTCTAAATCATAAAAGAAAAAATGTGTGTTTCATGTCCCTTTAAACTTATTCTTAAAAGCAGGTGTGATGGTGTCCTATCATCTTAATTCACATCCTGCAAATATTACATGTACTCAGTTAATCTTAAAGGGATAGCCAACACCAAAATTTTTGTTGTTTTAAAAGATAGATAATCCCTTAATTACCCATTCCCCAGTTTTGCATAACCAACAGTTATATTAATACATGTTTACCTCTGTAATTACCTTGTATCTAAGACTCTGCAGACTGCCTCCTTATTTCAGTTCTTTTGACAGACTTGCATTTTAGCCAATCAGTGCTCACTCCTCAGTAAATTCACATGCATGAGCTCAATGTTATCTATATGAAACACATGAACTAATGCCCTCTAGTGGTGAAAAACTGTCAAAATGCATTTAGATTAGAGGCGGCCTTCAAGGTCTAAGAAATTTGCATATTTGCATAGGTTTAGCTTTTAACTAAGAATACCAAGAGAACAAAGCAAAATTGGTGATAAAAGTAAATAAGAAAGTTGTTTAAAATTACATGCCCTATCTGAATCATGAAAGTTTTTTTTGGACTTGACTGTCCCTTTAAGAACATGTAAAGCCGAGCAGTTCATGAAACATGTCAACAGTGACAAATATTTAGGATGTTACTGTTGGTCATATAACTCAGGGATCATAAATAGAATACTGTATGTTTGATGTAGAATATTATGTGTACACAATAGTTTGAGAATCATTTTATGTTGAAATGGAACTTTGAAATATGCCTCATGAGGGGATTAATGCTTTTTGGCTAAAATTTGGCAATTTACATCAGACTACAAACTATTAGTAAATAAATAGTTTTCATTGTATGTATTGGGTACTTGTAAAGCGTGACTAATCACCCGTAAGGGTCTCAAGGCGCTGCTCATTTTATCGACCACGGAAGGATGAAAGGCTGAGTGGACCTCACCGGGATCAAACCTTCAACCCTTGGGTTACTACAGAGCTCTGCCACAGTGCCTTAGCATGCTGAGCTATCTGTCCGGTTCTGAGCTATCTGTCCGGTTCATTTTCCTGCTGTAGGTTTATTTACTCGCCAGTGGCACTAATCCCTGTATTTATTTGGGTAGGGTTTCCTTTTTTTGTTGTAATTTAAAAATATAATTATAGAGTTAGATTCATAGACGCCTCATTTGCAAGGTAAGAAATGTTAGAAATTAAATTGAGCCTTGCTTCACCTATCTTTCCCAGCATTTCAATAGCTGGCCTTCCTGCAATTAATCATGTTAGATATGAATTGTGTTTTTATTATTATTCCAGTTAATGAAATTAAAGTTGTTAAGTGCCCCAATATACGATATCTTGCACATCAAACGTGCACTGCTAGCAACTCAGAAAAACAATAAATACAAATGCAACTTTTTAGAAACACAGCTGTTAAAAGAGTTGTGTAAATGTAATTATAAAATATTTTCATGTCTGTTTTATTAGGGTAAAATAGTCTTGATGGATAGAACAAGAGCCGTCTCAGAAACCTCTCAAATGATTGGCTGACGGTTAGGGCTCTATGGGTGTGGTTGTCGCTTTTCACCTAAAGCTTGTTTAAGCATGAAAAATTTATAAAAACCCCTATGCAGTATCTTGTCTTGCCGTTGAGTCTCATTGTTTCAATTCTAAAAAGGTTGTTTAGTTTTTACTTTGCTTTAATTTTCCTTTAACTGTTTTCAAGTTTTATTTTGACATATGTTAAAGATAACGGTTTTATATAGGGAGTTTTGTTTTTTTATTTTGCTTCTTTAGTAATTTTTGTGATGTTGGTATTTTTCACAGTGAAAATCAAGATAGATGCAGCTCCATTGATTATAACGGAGCTGGTCTTGCAAATTACGACTACAACGAGGGATGGTTGCAAATCTTTATGAATTCCACAATTTTTTCAGTTGCAATTTTTTCAGTGCTATATTAGTTTAACAAATGTATTTTATTAAAGGGTCAGCAAATTTACAATTCTCAAAATCTCAGTCCGTGTTCAATTTTTAGCTTTACATTTGAACCACATATTTCTTTAAAAATAATATTTATATGTATTAGTTAATCTTACTTTTAGTAATAGTACCATTACTTCTCCAACCCATTGATGATATATCTAATATGGGCAGTATAGAGCTATTTTCTTCAGGCCACATGAACTTCTTGGCACGCCTACACGAAGCTTGCTCATGCTGATGTCTCTTCAGAGTGGCTTCCTATCTGATTACAACTGCACGTGTCAGAGCAGGAGCCATAGATGCGCTTCAATAGCATACTCAGTAATCAGGCTCTCGTTCACAAATTTATTACATAGTGCAACAGATATTTTAGCGGTTTACTGACCACTGATAGTATACCCCAATGTCTGCAATTCTTAAATCAGTCATGTTGAGGGCTTTTTGCTTTAACTCTTGCTTTAGTCTGATATGTTAAATATATTATAATATTTCCAGCTAAACAACAGCTAGTCAGGAAATGGTTATTCAATTAAGGGCTAGATTACTAGTAGAGCGTTAATTTATTGCGCCTCCGTAAATGGGTACATGATAAATAACCAGTCATTACAAGCTTGCGGTAGCAATTAGCACTCAGAAAATTAACCAGAGGTCAGACCTCTGGTTAGTTTTCAAAATAACCCCCAAAATAAATAATATATATATATTTTTTAAATGTTGCAGTTTTTTCCCCAAAAGCAGTTATCAGGGGTTAAAGTTGGCAGGTGTTAGAAAAAAACTGCACTGAAAAGTGACTTTACATTGCGGTCTATGGGAACTGTGTGTTCCCTGTAAATATATAGGCATGAGAACGAGGTTCCCATTGGAGCCTATAGAAGAGCACTCTCGTAAGTGCAAAGCATCTCACGTTCACATTGAACCCAACTTGTAATAGCAGCGAACATTTATTCTGCTGTCTGCCGCTGCCACTCCTACCCTGTTGTGATCATCATCTGTCAATGCCACTGTGTCCAAGGGGCTCTAGGCACCTATTGCCATCCTCCTCCTCTGGAGGTGTATTTTTGAAGTTTATGTACTGTCAGGCCTACCTACCTAGTTCAAAAACTCTGCTGCCTACTCCTTCTACTCCTGTCCTCCCTGCTCTGTGGTGATCATCATCCCTCAATGCCAAATCCACAGGGAACTGCTGGCTGCTATGTCCAAGGGGCTCTAGGCACCTATTGCCATCCTCCTCCTCTGGAGGTGTATTTTTGAAGTTTATGTACTGTCAGGCCTACCTACCTAGTTCAAAAACTCTGCTGCCTACTCCTGTCCTCCCTGCTCTGTGGTGATCATCATCCCTCAATGCCAAATCCACAGGGAACTGCTGGCTGCTATGTCCAAGGGGCTCTAGGCACCTTTTGCCATCCTCCTCCCCTAGAGGTGTATTTTTCAGGTGTATGTACTGTCAGGCCTAACTACCTAGTTCAGTAACTCTGTTGCCTATTGCTAACGCCCTCTCTGCTCTGTGGTAGTCATTATCCACCATTGCCAAATCCTCAGGGAACTACTGGCCACTGTGTCCAAGATGCTCTAAGCACATGCTTGCCCTCCTCCTTCCATTCCTGGAGTTTTCTTTTTTTTTTAGGTTTATGTAATGTGAGGCCTGCCTACCTAGTACAATAACTTTGCTGCCTGCTGCTGCCACTCCTGCTCATGTCCTTCCTGCTCTGTGGCCGGATTGTTATCCGATGGACATTTGTACGACTGACATTTGTGTGACGGATAATATTCCGTCGAATTACGAGATAGATAGATACAGATCAAAAGATAGATTAGATAGAACAACAAGAAGGGACACAGTATTCACACATTCTGTATGCATGTTAAAAGCATGTCGTGGGGGTTGGGACCCATGGTTAGGTTCCCAGAGGCGGTTGCGGCGCCCGAGG